>NW_027139201.1:0-13648 GCF_035084215.1 Heptranchias perlo
TCTCTCTCTCTCGGTCGGTCTCTCTCTCTCGGTCGGTCTCTCTCTCTCGGTCGGTCTCTCTCTCTCGGTCGGTCTCTCTCTCTCGGTCGGTCTCTCTCTCTCGGTCGGTCTCTCTCTCTCTCTCTCTCTCGGTCGGTCTCTCTCTCTCTCTCTCTCTCGGTCGGTCTCTCTCTCTCTCTCTCTCTCGGTCGGTCTCTCTCTCTCTCTCTCTCGGTCGGTCTCTCTCTCTCTCTCTCTCGGTCGGTCTCTCTCTCTCTCTCTCTCTCGGTCTGTCTCTCTCTCTCTCTCTCTCTCGGTCTGTCTCTCTCTCGGTCTGTCTCTCTCTCTCTCTCTCTCGGTCTGTCTCTCTCTCTCTCTCTCTCTCTCGGTCTGTCTCTCTCTCTCTCTCTCTCTCTCTCTCTCTCTCTGTGTTTTGTGTTCTGGCCGTTTGTATATTCGGTGGTCCTGTATGTAACATCTCTCTGTCTGAACACTTTGATTGCCTTGACAACGGGCAGTTGGAAAGGTTATCTGTAATCACCAGGTATTGTTCTCTGACTATAAATGCGGTAACGTTCAAGGAACCCCACACTTCACCTGACAAAGGAGAAAGCCTCCGAAAGCTTGTGATTTTCAAATAAAACAGTTGGACTATAACCTGGTGTTGTAAGATTCCTTACATTTGTCAACCCCAGTCCATCACCGGCATCTCCACATCATGGCCCTTATCCTAAAGGCGCTGACTCGTATTGCTGTGTGGTTCCAAAGGTGCTTTGCATACTCTTGATACCTTGGCCAAGCGGCCATTTTGCGTTCATGAGTTAAGGCAGTGAATGCCAGCAACCAAGAATAAGACTCCTGGCTTTTTAAAGAACTGTTCCCTTCTCCCACAAAATTCAATGTGCCTGAGGCCAATTGGAGCACCCCTAACCAGGTAAAGCTGCAGGTAAAATCTTCAAATTCAACACATCATGGATGAAACCTGCAAAATTCGATAAGGTGCTACACAAGAGGTTGTTACACAAGATTAGGGCTCATGGGATTGGAGGTAATATATTAGCATGAATTGAGGATTGGTGAACGGACAGAAAACAGGGAGTAGAAATAAACGGGTCATTTTCGGGTTGGCAGGTTGTAACTAGTGGGATACTACAAGGCTCAGTGCTTGGGCCTCAGCTGATTACAATATATATCAATGATTTAGACGAGGTGACCGAGAGCAATGTATCCAAGTTTGCTGATGATACAAAGCTAGGTGGGAAAGTAAGCTGTGAGGAGGACACAAAGAGGCTTCAAAGGGATATAGACAAGTTAAGTGAGTGGGTGAGAAGGTGGCAGATGATGTATGATGTGGGGAAATACAAAATTATGTCTTCCTACCAAAAGTACTAAAAAGCAGAATATTTTTGAAAAGGTGAGAGACTAAGAAATGTTAGTTGTCAGAGGGATTTGGGTGTCCTTCTACACGAATCGTAGAAAGTTAACATGCAGGTACAGCAAGCAATTAGGAAGGCAAATAGTATGTTAGCCTTTATTGCAAGGGGATTGGAGTATAAGAGTAAGGAGGTCTTGCTGCAATTATATAGGGCTCTGGTGAGATCACACCTGGAATACTCTGAACAGTTTTGATCTCCTTAACTAAAGAAGGATATACTTGCCTTAGAGGGGGTGCAATGAAGGTTCACTAGACTGATTCCTGGGACGAGAGGATTTTCCTATGAGGAGAGATTAAGTAGAATGGGGCTATATTCTCTGGAATTTAGAAGAATGAGAGGCGATCTCATTGAAACGTATAAAATTCTTAAAGGGCTTGACAAGGTAGATGCTGAGAAGCTGTTTCCCTGGCTGGAGAGTCTAGGAGTAGGGGTTATAGTCTCAAGATAAGAAGTCGGCCATTTCGGACGAAGATGAGGAAAAATTTCTTCACTGAGGGTTGTGAATCTTTGGAATTCTCTCCCCCAGAGGGCTGTGGATGCTTAGTCATTGAGTATATTCAAGATTGAGAGCGATAGATTTTTGGACATTAATGGAATCAAGGGAAATGGAGTCAGGGAGGGAAAGTGGAGTTGAGGTAGAAGATCAGCCATGATCTTATTGAATGGTGGAGCAGGCTTGATGGGCCGTATGGCCTGCTCCTCTTATTTCTTATGTTCCTGGTTTGTATTGCTCCGTTCATTACTGGGCTGTGCTTTTATTAGGGAGCTTTTACCATTTTTGACTAAGTGCAGACCTGTACCATACCCTGGGTATCTGACTCGAGATTGTGTCTTCCATTGTTGGCCCTTCAGTAAAAATTGTCCTTGCAGCAGTAGATTACACGAAGTTGAGTTTTTTTTTATTCGTTGGGCGTCGCTGGCAAGGACAGCATTTATTGCCCGTCCCTAATTGCCCTTGAGAAGGTGGGGGTGAGCCGTCTTCTTGCACTGCTGCAGTCCATGTGGCGAAGGTTCTCCCACAGTGCTGTTAGGTAGGAAGTTCCAGGATTTTGACCCAGCAATGATGAAGGAAAGGCGATATATTTCCAAGTCGGGATGGTGTGTGACTTGGAGGGGAACGTGGTGGTGTTGTTCCCATGTGCCTGCTGCCCTTGTCCTTCTAGGTGGTAGAGGTTGCTGGTTTGGGAGGTGCTATTGAAGAAGCCTTGGCAAGTTGCTGCAGTGCATCCTGTGAATGGTACACACTGCAGCCACAGTGTGCCGGTGGTGAAGGGAGTGAATGTTTAGGGTAGTGGATGGGGTGCCAATCAAGTGGGCTGCTTTGTCCTGAATGATGTTGAGCTTTTTGAGTGTTTTTGGAGCTGCACTCATCCAGGCAAATGGAGAGTACTCTATCACACTCCTGACTTGTGCCTTGTAGATGGTGGAAAGGCTTCGGGGAGTCAGGAGGTGAGTCACTCGCAGCAGAATACCCAGCCTCTGACCTGCTCTTGTAGCCACAGTATTTATATGGCTGGTCCAGTTAAGTTTCCAGTCAATGGTGACCACCAGGATGTTGATGGTGGGGGATTCGGCAATGGTAATACCGTTGAATGTCAAGAGGAGGTGGTTAGACTCTCTTGGAGATGAGCATTTCCTGGCACTTATCTGGCGCGAATGTTACTTGCCACTTATCAGCCCAAGCCTGGATGTTGTCCAGGTCTTGCTGCATACAGGCATGGACCGCTTCATTATCTGAGGGGTTGCGAATGGAATGGAACACTCTGCAATCATCAACGAATATCCCCATTTCTGACCTTATGATAGAGGGACGGTCATTGATGAAGCAGCTGAAGATGGTTGGGCCTAGGACACTGCCCTGAGGAACCCCTGCAGCAATGTGCTGGGGCTGAGATGATTGGCCTCCAACAACCACTACCATCTTCCTTTGTGCTAGGTACGATTCCAGCCACTGGAGAATTTTCCCCCTGATTCCCATTGACTTCAATTTTACTAGGGCTCCTTGGTGCCAAAGTTGTTCATATGCTGCATTGATGTCAAGGGCAGTCACTCTCACCTCACATCTGGAATTCAGCTCTTTCGTCCATGTTTGGACCAAGACTGTAATGAGGCCTGGAGCCGAGTGGTCCTGGTGGAACCCAAACTCAGAATCGGTGCGTAAGTGCTGCTTGATAGCACCGTCGATGACCCCTTCCATCACTTTGCTGATGATTGAGAGTAGGCTGATGGGGCGGTTATTGGCCGGATTGGATTTGTCCTGCTTTTTGTGGACAGGACATACCTGGGCAATTTTCCACATTGTCTGATAGATGCCAGTGTTGTAGCTGTACTGGAACAGCTTGGCTAGAGGCGCAGCTAGTTCTGGAGCATAAGTCTTCAGCATTACAGCCAGGATGTTGTCGGGGCCCATAGACTTTGGTGTATCCAGTGCACTCAGCCATTTCTTGATATCACATGGAGTGAATCGAATTGGTTGAAGACTGGCTTCTGTGACGGTGGGAATATCGGGATGAGGCCAAGATGGATCATCTACTCGGCAGTTCTGGCTGAAGATGGTTGCAAACGCTTCAGCCTTGTCTTTTGCACTCACGTGCTGGATTCCGCCATCATTGAGGATGGGGATGTTCACAGAGCCTCCTCCTCCCGTTAGTTGTTTAATTGTCCACCACCATTCACGACTGGATGTGGCAGGACTGCAGAGCTTTGATCTGATCCGTTGGTTGTGGAATCGCTTAGCTCTGACTATAGCACATTGCTTCCGCTGTTCAGCATGCATGTAGGCCTGTGTTGTAGCTTCACCAGGTTGGCACCTCATTTTTCGGTATGTCTGGTGCTGCTCCTGGCATGCTCGTCTACACTCATCGAACCAGGGTTGATCCCCTGGCTTGTTGGTAATGGTAGAGTGAGGAATATGCCAGGCCATGAGGTTACAGATTGTGCTGGAATACAATTCTGCTGCTGATGGCCCACAGCATGGATGCCTGTTTTTGAGCTGCTAGATCTGTTCTGAATCTATCCCATTTAGCACGGTGGTAGTGCCATACAACACGTTGGATGGTGTCCTCAGTGTGAAGACGGGACTTCATCTCCATAAGGACTGTGTGGTGGTCACTCCTACCAATGCTGTCATACGGGTACAGTAGCATTGTGGTTATGTTACTGGACTAGTAATCCAGAGGCCTGGACTAATAATCTGGAGTCACGAGTTCAAATCCCACCACGGCAGCTGGGGAATTTAAATTCAATTAATTAAATAAGATATGGAGATTAAAAAAAACTAGTATCAGGGATGGTGGCCATAAAACTACCGGATTGCCGTAAAAACCCATCTGGTTCACTAATGTCCTTTAGGGAAGGAAACCTGCCGTCCTTACCCCGGTCTGGCCTATATGTGACTCCAGACCCACAGCAATGTGGTTGATTCCTAATCGCCCTCTGAAATGGCCTAGCAAGCCACTCAGTTGTAAAATCTCGCTATGAAAAGTCATAATAAAAATAAAACCGGATGGACCACCTGGCATCGGACCACTAGACATCGGACACGACGAAGGCAAACCAAGCCCAGTCAACCCTGCAAAGTCGTCCTCAATAACATCTGGGGACTTGTGCCAAAATTGGGAGAGCTGTCCCACAGACTAATCAAGCAACAGCCTGACACAGCCATACTCACAGAATCATACCTTTCAGCCAATGTCCCAGACTCTTCCATCACCATCCCTGGGTATGTCCTGTCCCACCGGCAGGACAGACCAACCAGAGGTGGCGGTACAGTGATATACAGTCAGGAGGGAATGGCCCTGGGAGTCCTCAACATTGACTTCAGACCCCACGAAATCTGATGGCATCAGGTCAAATATGGGCAAGGAAACCTCCTGCTGATTACCACCTACTGTCCTCCCTCAGCTGATGAATCAGTCTTCCTCCATATTGAGCACCACTTGGAGGAAGCACTGAGGGTAGCAAGGGCACAGAATGTACTCTGGGTGGGGGACTTCAATGTCCATCACCAAGAGTGGCTGGTAGCACCACTACTGACCAAGCTGGCCGAGTCCTGAAGGACATAGCTGCCAGACTGGGCCTGCGGCAGGTGGTGGAAGAACCAACTTGACCTCGTCCTTACCTGTTGCACATGTAAGTATGGACTTAATAACACTCCTATATTTTAGCTCTGTCATAATATATTCTAATTTAGGACTGTGCCTTATTTCCCACAAGTTTGATTTGAAGATGTACAGGTACAGAGTGAAATCTATAAATGCTGTTCTGGGAAGGTAAATTTCTCAGCGATTACACTTCACTGATTTTAGAAATCCTGCAGCATTGCTGTTTTGCTAGTTTTGTCATGTGATTTGCTAGTTTGACAACATTTCTGTTGAAATTTGAACCCTGTTGCCTTTTCCCATAACTCGTCATGGGTTCTCATGAAGCTTGAAAATGAGGCGTTACTGCCTAAAATTAAAGTAGCACTCAGCCCTTTCCATTAAAGCAGTGCGATTCAATTACTTAATCACTAATTCCGTACTTTGCTAGGTGTCTGAACCTATGGGTGTGATTTTACACTGGTGACCGGTAGGTTTACTGCTGGGGCTGCCTTTTGTAAATTTTTAGCTTTCTCTCGCCCCCACCCCAGTCTAATTTTTCCCTTTTGGTAGGAAGGTTAATTTGAAGTATATTAAAATTTACTCAGCCATCCGCACTGCAGTGGGGTTTCCTTGGTGAATCGAGGGAACTTTTGCCTCTCCTGTGTAAAGCCTCTGGCCTCTATGATAGTACAGTTGAGGTTGGGAAATTCTTGGCCTGAGCCCAGATTGCACTGTTATGTGGTTGTGCCACTGTGCTGCCTATTGGAAGCCCAATTTTGCTGCTATTACCAGATTGCAGTACTGCTTTCCCAGTGTTGGCGTCGGTGGGAAAATTGCATTCAGTGAGGTAGAAAAATGCCACCCAAGACCTAGACAGCTCTTTTCTCCCTCTCATCCCCGCTGTGCATTCTCTGTGTGATTACATAATGGTGAACTAAATCTACACCTGTACCGTAGAGGTTTTCACAGAATCCGGGCTCATAAATGAAAGATATTTCTTTTTTTAAAAAAAAAACAGTAATTTATGAAATAATGCATTTCTAACCTTGTGACCAATTATTGGTCAGCAGTCTAGAGGTTAACAAAACTGCAAATGTGTGCTGGATTTTTACAAGTTGAATCTAGTAAAAAGAAGCCCTTTCCCTCCCCCCTCTCTTTTGACATTATATAAACATTCCCGTGATGTAATGCAAACCAGCATGTGCATCCAAGTCGGGAAGGGAAAGCCAAATGTTTCTGGTGGTGGTATGAACTGGATACCTTCAGAACAGTGGCATGTGGTTTTGAAACATCTCTTACTGCTGATAAACTTTCTAAAAAAGCTTGAGTTCTCACACTCCCTCTTTTCTCGCTCTCTCGCTCTCTCTGGAATAATGAATAGCAATTTGAAATTAAAAGTTCTTTAGCATCAAACTGTTTAACAGCCTGAAGTTGGAGTGTTTTGTTCACACATGTTTTATCCCTGAAAGCCTGATTTGTTTTGTGCTTTTGGTCTGATTCGAAAGCTTAATTAACAGGACGGTAGAGTAGGCAAGAGGTTGGAGCTGAACTTGGCAGCTTGCCTACTAGAGATGGTAACATTACAATTACTTATAGTACAAAAACTGAAAGGCTTGAAATGAAAAGAGTGGAACAGTACCTGTAAGCTGAAGGGGTGGGGAGAGAAAAAAAGTGTGTGGGAACTTAAGTAAATGGAGTGTGCTCATGTGAATGGTATAAAAATGATCATGGGTTGCAGAGCTGGCAGACTTAGCTGGTTGCTGAGTGTTTAACCCTTTGACAACTCTTACTTGGATTTTCAAAAGGCATTCGATAAGGTGTTACACAAGATTGGGGGTCATATATTAGCATGGATTGAGGATTGGTTAACATAAAAAAACGGAGAAGGGAACAGGGGCTATTTTCGGGTTGGCAGGTTATAATTAGTGGGGTGCCGCAAGGATCAGTGATTGGGCCTCAGCTGTTTACAATATATATCAATGACTTAGATGAGGGGACCGAGAGTAATGTATCCAAGTTTGCTGACGATACAAAGCTAATTGGGAAAGTAAGCTGTAAGGACACAAGAGACTTTAAAGGGATACAGACAGATTAACTGGTCGCAAAGGTGGCAAATGGAGTAGAATGTAGGGAAATGTGAAAAGCAGCAAATTTTTTAAAAGGTGAGAAATGTTGGTAGTTAGAGGGATTTGGGTGTCCTTGTACACGAATCACAAAATGTTAACATGCAGGTACAGCAAGCAATTAGGAAGGCAAATGGTATGTTAGCCTTGCAAAGGGGTTGGAGTATAAGAGTAAGGAGGTCTTGCTGCAATTATATAGGGCTCTGGTGAGGCCACACCTGGGGTACTGTGTACAGTTTTGGTCTCCTTACCTAAGGAAGGATGTACTTGCCTTAGAGGGAGTGCAACAAAGTTTCACTAGATTGATTCCTGGGATGAGAGGGTTGTCATAAGAGAAGAGATTGAGTAGAATGGGCCCATATTCTCTGGAGTTTAGAAGACTCAGAGTTGATCTAATTGAAACATGGAAGATTCTGAGAGGGCTTGACTGGGTAGATGTTGAGAGGCTGTTTCCCCTGGCTGGAGAGTCTAGAAGTAGGGGTCCTAGTCTCAAGTTAAGGGGTCAGCCATTTAAGATGAGGAAAAATTTCTTCACTTAGGGTTGTGAATCTTTGGAATTCTCTACCCCAGAGGACTGTGGATGGTCAGGCATTAAGTATATTCAAGACTGAGAATGATAGATTTTTGGACACTAATGGAATCAAGGGACATGGAGTTGAGGTAGAAGATCAGCTATGATCTTATTGAATGACGGAGAAGGCTCGAGGGGCCGTATGACCTACTCCTGTTCCTATTTTTTATGATCTAACTTATTATATTTTTAAAAATTAAAATGCATTTGTGAATGATGCGAAGGCCTTTTCTGGAATTCTAAGCGTTGACAACTATGGTTGTTTATTATCCCAGCTGTTATCTGTGGGTGCACAGCTCGGTGTTTTCCAAAAGTCTTTCACAGAAAAATAAAACTTGAGTTGAAGTGCAGACTTGTGAATGTTTTCAGGATTGATCCGTTCCTCATTTTCTTTTTTACATATGATACTGCAGAAAGACTCCTTGTTCACTGACCTGGTTGTGGGATATCAGGCGCAGTTCTTTTCTCCTCCTTGAAAAGGTCACATTGTGAAGGTCAAGTGGTGTGATCTCTATCTAAATCATTGTGGAAAAAATTAAGAGAAGCGGTGCTGGTGGGAATTTAATATTTCACATTTACAAATGGAAAATGCTGAAAATAGCAGCACTCTACAAAGAGAAAGGGAAAGCCAATATTTTAAGTCCATACTTCATCAGAACTGAAAACTATAAGATAAGCAGGAATTTCAGTAAGGTTAGACAAAAATAAAAAGAAAGGGAGTTGGGGGAAACAACAGATACTCCAGTTATGTAGGGGAATTTAACGGATTGAATGGCCTGCAAACCGTTTAAAGAAAACTGCTGGATGATATAACTGATGATTAGTGAAGTAAGATATTAAAGGAAGATGCAAATAGTTAGGTTGAAAAGTTATGAAAGGGAGAGGCTGGCTGACCTACATATTTCTAGCATTCATAGTATTTTTTTCATTTTCACAAAGGAGATTTGATGAGAAAAGGTACGGTCAAAATTCGTTTGTGTTGCCAACAGGCATACACATTTTGCTGGACTACCGTTTGATGGAATAAATACATAAATTTATCCCAAATGAGTAACAATATTGTGGCCTAGCATTTCCAATCGTAATACCGATTTTAAAGGAGGTACTGTTGGCATTACAATTGAAACCGAAGCCTTTATGTCTTGGTTTGGAGATAGTAGTTTATCTAGCTAAGTTCTCAGATAATAGTTTTAAAAAGTAACCTGGCTTCAGTTTACAGGGTCAATTTGAGAACCCGAAATCCAGATTTTGACAGTGGGCAACAGAGTGAAAAGTGAAGTACATGAGAGAAAGCCCACCGAGAGACAATGGGAGATGAAGTCGTCAACAGTACACTAATAGGCTTGTGGGGTAGAATATTCCATCCTTTTTAAAAATGGAAGTCTTATGCTAAAAATTTTAGAATACTTTTTCTTGCTGGAATCAACTGAATATATTTCTGCCGAATCAAGCATGGTTTGGATCTGCGGGGGGCTGGGTAACTTGCTCAGAGTTAGGTTTTATGGAGAGTCTTAAAGGAGGAGAGATGTGGTAAAGCGGTGAGGTTTAAGGAGAGAATTTCGGAGCTTAGAGCCTAGATAGCTGAAGGCACGTCTGCCAATGGTGGAGTGGGGGATGCAGAAGAGGATGTGGCACTATCTCGCAGCAGAATCATTACCTTTAGGAGAGAAGAGGAAAAAATTGAGAAGGGAGGGTGGAGTGCAATGTCAGAGATCACTGCTTCTCGCCTGACATGGGCTGGTGACTGGAACAATGCTCCATATTTGAACAGTTGCTACATCATAGTTGTAAGATATCTCCTAGTGGATTTCTAAATGAATTAGAATATTTTTACCCTTGCTCAGAAAGTGAATATGGAATAGTATTCATTGCCTCTGTTTTCAATTTGTGAGTTATACAGTTAGTTTACTGATCCAAGAAGCCCTGTCTGGGGAGACATCAACGACCCTCTGCTTTGTTGTGATGGACTGTGAACAGCATTAATTTTCATGGTTGTGCTTGCAGTAGTAAAAATCTCTCCAGCTGATACCTGCCCAAGGAGACAATGCAACTACAATAACATCCAAAAGAGCAATTTATGGATTGGGACATGCACTTTTAAATGCAAGTGGAGCTTAGTGGCTCTAACTGAAAATGAAAAACGTACTTCTAATACTACGGAAAATTTTGCTTGGCTGCGATCTACAATAGCAATAGCTTTTAACAAATAATCATGCCTTCTGTAGGATGTGGCAATGCTAAATATGTACAAATTACTGTCTGCTTGCGCTATGTTAGAACAGTGCATCTTTTCCAAGGCAGTGACCCCCTCCATTGGCACTTTTGGGAGGAGTTACTTGGTTTTCTGTTCAGGGAAAATACCCCCCACTGGGTCCAAATCGTGCTGTAGACCACGATGTAAGCCATCGTGTATTCTTGCTGCACTCACACCACTATTACATTGAGCTTTGTTACCATGGTTTCAATGCAAACAAAGGCTAAAAACTGATTTTTCTTTTTGAGTCTAAAGGCTGTGGAAGAAACTATTTTTTGGCAGTATCACAGTTGAGTCTTTCTCTGTACAATATTTAATAGTAATGATGGGAAAGGATTCAAATTGACAGAGGAAGAAAGAGACCATAGTATTTGTTTACATGCATCAGCTGTTTGCAAGTACAATTCTTGTGTTCTATGTACAGTAATTTGAGGTAAAACATTTCTTTTTTATAGGAAAAAGAAAATTGTGCATTTTGTATATTAGGTGCCAGAGCAATAGGGTGCAGCTGGAGGCAAGTGTAATGAGAACAGATGTCTTGTTGGAATTTTATTTGGTGGTTGCTGAGAGTTATAAGGCCTGGAGAATTTCTGCTGGTTGCCAACAGGCAAACCCAGTGCTCTTAAAAACCTTGGCTCAACAGTTGAATGTTCATTTTGAATGTCAACTTTGGGGTACAAAAGATAATGTTCCAAGTAACATAATTGGGATCAGCTTTGCTGCTCCTATTTCTCGTGCTTTTTAGGACTGATGTACAATGTTGAGGTGCTGCACTTCTGTTCCTGGAATCGCAAGAATCTGGCTTAAATGTTCGCAATTTGTGTTGCTGTACCAATCAAGACTACTTTGGAAAATAGGTAGCCCCACCCCCTCGTGCCAAACAGCTTAAAACCATTGACGAGTATACAAAAACTACTTGCCATTAACCAGAAATCCAGAGAAGAAATATGCAAGGGGAGCAAAGTGAAATTTGCTTTAACTCATGGGTACAATTTGCATGTTAACTAGTTTAGCTTGTGGAAATTTGCAATTTTGCAGGCTGCCACAGGGTATGTTCCTTGTGTGCATTATCATCACTGGTCATGTTGAGTACAAGATGACGAGTATGTTGATCCTGGTTCTATTGCCCTATAACTCTAAAGGATTGGATGGTGCATTTGAAATTCAGCCTGATTGCCCTGTATTGTTCCACTTCTGTAACATGTTGGACTATGGTCCAGCTGTAAGCCCAAGAAAAAGATGGCAGAAACTTGGACATTGAAATTTATAGGGCGTATCACACAAAAATACTACCTAATTTCTGGCTATTCAACCTGATCTCTTCTTTGTTAAATCACTGGAAAGCTGGTGTTTTTTTCATTGATTAGATGACCTTTTATTTTCTTAATAAACGGAATTCCTATTGTATTGACAAGCCCCAGCAGAATTCTGATATTCTTTATCACAATAATTGCACTGTTTTACTTCTCTCCTCAAAATTCTAATTCTCACTGGGAAATAATGCTAGGCACCCTCTAGTGTTTCACCCAAGTGGGCATTCTTCAATGACAGTGACAGCTGGGGACATCACTGCTAAACCTAGTTCTGTCCACATCTGACATGCACACTTTCTGGTAACAGTCACCATAATTGGCCTCAACTGCTGAGATCCGCTAACTCTGCACAGTCCAGGGGATCAACCTTAGACCTTACGATCTGGATGGCTCAATTGCATATTGACTTCATCAACTAAGTCTTCAGGTAGTTTCTTAACAAAATTTTCAAAATAAAACTGCATATTCACCACAAGAATAATCACATTTCCGCACTGGATCTTCACTGCAAACCTATTACTTGAACGCATCAGGTGCTGCTTCATCCAGTGACTGAAATGTTTAGTCAATAAGTGAGAAAGGAAGTAATTAACTATAACCTCTTCTCCCTTTTTAAAATGAGTGAACTATCCATGTTTAACCTGTTGAGTGTACTAGATGAGTGGGGTGACTGTGTATAACCAACAATAAGTGACTTCGCTAATATTTTTCATATTCAGCTGGGACCTGGGGAATATCCTCACTGTATAGATCGATTAATGCAAGGGAGTATTGGTCACTGTGAAATCATTATTTTAACTGTATAAATTTAATTTCTGTTTACAAAAGTACAGAAATGTAGAAAATATCACAAAATGGTTATATGAAATTGCACTGTGCTTTGAGTATTTTTTGTTTTTCAAATGCATTACATTTAACAAAATTGTTAATCAAATGAGCTCACATCTCTCGATGAAAACCAGCCACTGTGGTTAGCTCTACCATGGATTTCTCTCCCCCCTCCCATTAATCTTGGATTTATTGTGCAAACAGTGCTGGCTGAAAGCAAGGGTGATGAGTAACAAGATAAATAAACTCAGTTTGTGCTTCAGTTGGGGAAAATCTGAATAAGGCACATAGTGATAAATTTTCTTTCCATGGCCAATTAAGTATTTAATAGCCAAAGTAAGACTGTTTCCAATTGTGGAGTTAATTCAGAGAGAACAGTGAAACTGCACAATTAATTAATCTGGGACACTGGACAGATGTTAAAGACAAAAGAGATGGTTATTCCATCTACTGTGTCTGGCTAGATTTAGACTTGGATATGAAGGGTGAAAAAATGCTTCAATACACTTTAAATCACCGTGCGATCAATATTAATGCTGCACTTAGTTATTCAAGTGTTGCAAGCCATGTAGAGGTTGAGTTTTTAAAAAAAAATTAAGGCAATATTTGAATTTTTTCCATTTACTGATTGGTAAACTGGTAAGCTTATGCAATGATAACAATAGTTTTAAATTATGCAGGTTAATTTTTTTTGCCACTGGTGTAGTGAAACGCCTTCCATGTGCTCTTCTTTTGTTCATTACCGACTGTAAACATAATGCTGCGCAGCCTATAAATGGAAGCTTATTGTTCGAGTGTCAAGTTGCAGAAAGGTAACACAATGTATTGAGTAATATCTGGTCACTGCCAAAAAGTGTTTTTTTTAATATTGGGGTAAGATCAGGAGATCCAGATTAAAATTCTAAACTTAGGGCAATAGGTACAGCACTATATATTGTATGTTTGATTTATAATAAATTGTACAAGCTTAAACAAAAAGCAAATTGTCAAGACTAGCAGCTTGATGCACTGACTGTCTGATCTGTTCATCGGCAGTATTCTAAAACTAATATTTGCTGTACT
>NW_027139202.1:0-13004 GCF_035084215.1 Heptranchias perlo
ATTGCCGGACCTGCCGTCTTTCAGATGCGACATTAAACCGAGGCCACATCTGCCAGCTCAGGTGGATGTAAAAGAGCTCATAATCACAATTGATAGAAGTCCACAAATTCTTCTCATGTCCTAGCTAGCATTCTTCCCTCCACCAAAAACAGCTAATCTGGTCATTCACTCATTTTCTATTTATGGAATCTTGCTGTGTATAAATTGATTGCCATATTTTCCTACATATGACAGTGACTCAAAACAAGTAATCCTTTGATTGCAAAGTGCTTTGGGATGGCCCAAGGATGAGATAAATTTATAAATGCAAATTATTTATTTTTATCTTAAAATGCTTCTAACCATACATTTCAGGTTATTCATATATATTTAGCCACACTATCATGATAGAGTTCTCAATTTGTAATACTAAAAAATAATACACGAATGCTTTATCATTTTTTAGTAGCACACATTAAAATATGCTTTTGTCATCTGGCTTGAAATACCTGACCATTTTTATCACCTGTGCCATAATGCCCTCTTTACCTAACACATAATGGTGTCCATTTTCAAAATACTTTCAATACTTTAAAATCTGCACAGACGATTATATCAGCATAAAAAATGTTTTTTTTAATAAACTCAAAAATGGCTCTGAACATGCTTTAAGAAAGCCTCATTTTTAATTATGCACTCCTCAGCTATGAAATCACTTTCCTATCGTAATATGAAATTTCTATATTATAAGGTAACCTCTGAACTGGGGTACGTTTCAGCTGAAAAACAACTCCTGAATTGTTATGGCCTCATGTAAGCACTCCTGTGGGTTTGTGAGAGCATAGGAACTGGAGTAGGCCATTCAGCCCTTCAATCCTGTTCTGTCATTCAATTAGATCATGGCTGATCTGCATCTTAACTCCATCTACCCGCCTTGGTTCCGTAACCCTTAATATGCTTGCCTCACAAAAATCTATCAATCTCAGTTTTGAAATTTTTAATTGACCTAGCCTTACCAGCTTTTTGTGGGAGGGAGCGGCAGAGCATCCTAACTCCTCAATTATTTACTGCCTTGCAAAACTCCAACCGAATATTTTTTGCATGTCTCTTAAAAACTTGAAATTTGGCTCTCAACCTTGTAATGTTGCATTTGTTTATGTCTGTGTTACAGGACTTCTCCATAGCATACATCCCAGTGTAGAATGCAACATGCTTGGTTCCCAAAGAGTGTAATGTAATAACAATAGAGTCAAGTTTGATAATAGCATTGCAAAAGACAATTATTATTTATGGTACTAGCCCAGTGAAAATGTTCCTGGTAGGACAGTCAATAAAGGCTTCAGTGGTTAATTATCAACATTTATTTAGTGTGTCTGTGATGTTCTTTTTGCAGATGGCAATCCATATACTTGGTGGATAGGAAGAGGAAACGAGAAGTATTATTATTGGGGAGGTTCTGGTCCCGGAATACAGAAATGTGCGTGTGGGATTGAGCGAAATTGCACCAATCCAAAGTATTACTGCAACTGTGATGCTGATGCCAAACAGTGGTGAGTAAACTAACTATTATCACATTTTATGCTTAATTCTGTGGCGATGACTTGTAATTTCACAGACAACAGAATTCATGCCTCAAACGTGTGAAAGTCCCAAATTTCCATTAAAAATGTGAAATAACATCCTAAATGCACTCTTCCCCAGAGATTCTTTAGAGATTTGCTGTAGGTTCTTTCAAAAGAGTTTCTTGCCTAAAGAATAAATTGAATATCTCAATAGTTGATATTGACATTCTTTTTCTCCTCAATTTTCTGCCCTCCTTTCCTGAAGGCAGACTCACTTTGGGGTACAGGGTCATACAGGGTATGGATTCATGTTGGGGTATGGATTCATGTTGGGGGATGGACTCATATTGGGGTACGGGGTCATGTTGGGGTACGGACTCATGTTGGGGTACGGACTCATGTTGGGGTACGGACTCATGTTGGAGTACGGACTCATGTTGGGGTACGGACTCATGTTGGAGTACGGACTCATGTTGGGGTACGGACTCATGTTGGAGTACGGACTCATGTTGGAGTACGGACTCATGTTGGAGTACGGACTATGTGGGGTACGGACTCATGTTGGAGTACGGACTCATGTTGGGGTACGGACTCATGTTGGAGTACGGACTATGTGGGGTACGGACTCATGTTGGAGTACGGACTCATGTTGGAGTACGGACTCATGTTGGAGTACGGACTCATGTTGGAGTACGGACTCATGTTGGAGTACGGACTATGTGGGGTACGGACTCATGTTGGGGTACGGACTCATGTTGGAGTACGGACTATGTGGAGTACGGACTCATGTTGGAGTACGGACTCATGTTGGAGTACGGACTCATGTTGGAGTACGGACTCATGTTGGAGTACGGACTCATGTTGGAGTACGGACTCATGTTGGAGTACGGACTCATGTTGGAGTACGGACTCATGTTGGAGTACGGACTATGTGGGGTACGGACTCATGTTGGGGTACGGACTCATGTTGGAGTACGGACTCATGTTGGAGTACGGACTCATGTTGGAGTACGGACTCATGTTGGAGTACGGACTCATGTTGGAGTACGGACTATGTGGGGTACGGACTCATGTTGGGGTACGGACTCATGTTGGAGTACGGACTCATGTTGGAGTACGGACTCATGTTGGAGTACGGACTCATGTTGGAGTACGGACTCATGTTGGGGTACGGACTCGTGTTGGGGTACGGACTCATGTTGGGGTACGGACTCATGTTGGAGTACGGACTCATGTTGGAGTACGGACTCATGTTGGGGTACGGACTCATGTTGGAGTACGGACTCATGTTGGAGTACGGACTCATGTTGGAGTACGGACTATGTGGGGTACGGACTCATGTTGGAGTACGGACTCATGTTGGAGTACGGACTATGTGGGGTACGGACTCGTGTTGGGGTACGGACTCGTGTTGGGGTACGGACTCATGTTGGAGTACGGACTCATGTTGGAGTACGGACTCATGTTGGAGTACGGACTATGTGGGGTACGGACTCATGTTGGGGTACGGACTCATGTTGGAGTACGGACTCATGTTGGGGTACGGACTCATGTTGGAGTACGGACTACGTGGGGTACGGACTCATGTTGGGGTACGGACTCGTGTTGGGGTACGGACTCGTGTTGGAGTACGGACTCGTGTTGGGGTACGGACTCATGTTGGGGTACGGACTCGTGTTGGGGTACGGACTCATGTTGGAGTACGGACTCATGTTGGAGTACGGACTCATGTTGGAGTACGGACTCATGTTGGAGTACGGACTCATGTTGGAGTACGGACTCATGTTGGGGTACGGACTCATGTTGGGGTACGGACTCATGTTGGAGTACGGACTCATGTTGGAGTACGGACTATGTGGGGTACGGACTCGTGTTGGGGTACGGACTCATGTTGGAGTACGGACTCATGTTGGGGTACGGACTCATGTTGGAGTACGGACTCATGTTGGGGTACGGACTCATGTTGGAGTACGGACTCATGTTGGGGTACGGACTCATGTTGGGGTACGGACTCATGTTGGAGTACGGACTCATGTTGGAGTACGGACTCATGTTGGGGTACGGACTCATGTTGGGGTACGGACTCATGTTGGGGTACGGACTCGTGTTGGAGTACGGACTCATGTTGGGGTACGGACTCATGTTGGGGTACGGACTCATGTTGGGGTACGGACTCGTGTTGGAGTACGGACTCATGTTGGGGTACGGACTCATGTTGGGGTACGGACTCATGTTGGGGTACGGACTCATGTTGGAGTACGGACTACGTGGGGTACGGACTCATGTTGGGGTACGGACTCGTGTTGGAGTACGGACTCATGTTGGGGTACGGACTCGTGTTGGGGTACGGACTCGTGTTGGGGTACGGACTCGTGTTGGGGTACGGACTCGTGTTGGGGTACGGACTCGTGTTGGAGTACGGACTCATGTTGGAGTACGGACTCGTGTTGGGGTACGGACTCGTGTTGGGGTACGGACTCGTGTTGGGGTACGGACTCGTGTTGGAGTACGGACTCGTGTTGGGGTACGGACTCGTGTTGGAGTACGGACTCATGTTGGAGTACGGACTCGTGTTGGGGTACGGACTCGTGTTGGGGTACGGACTCATGTTGGGGTACGGACTCATGTTGGGGTACGGACTCGTGTTGGGGTACGGACTCATGTTGGGGTACGGACTCATGTTGGGGTACGGACTCATGTTGGAGTACGGACTCATGTTGGGGTACGGACTCATGTTGGAGTACGGACTCATGTTGGAGTACGGACTCATGTTGGAGTACGGACTCATGTTGGGGTACGGACTCATGTTGGGGTACGGACTCGTGTTGGGGTACGGACTCGTGTTGGAGTACGGACTCATGTTGGGGTACGGACTCATGTTGGAGTACGGACTCATGTTGGAGTACGGACTCATGTTGGAGTACGGACTCGTGTTGGGGTACGGACTCGTGTTGGAGTACGGACTCATGTTGGGGTACGGACTCGTGTTGGAGTACGGACTCATGTTGGGGTACGGACTCATGTTGGAGTACGGACTCATGTTGGAGTACGGACTCATGTTGGAGTACGGACTCGTGTTGGGGTACGGACTCGTGTTGGAGTACGGACTCGTGTTGGGGTACGGACTCGTGTTGGGGTACGGACTCATGTTGGGGTACGGACTCGTGTTGGGGTACGGACTCATGTTGGAGTACGGACTCATGTTGGGGTACGGACTCATGTTGGAGTACGGACTCGTGTTGGGGTACGGACTCATGTTGGAGTACGGACTCATGTTGGGGTACGGACTCGTGTTGGAGTACGGACTCGTGTTGGGGTACGGACTCATGTTGGAGTACGGACTCATGTTGGGGTACGGACTCATGTTGGGGTACGGACTCGTGTTGGGGTACGGACTCATGTTGGAGTACGGACTCGTGTTGGGGTACGGACTCATGTTGGAGTACGGACTCATGTTGGGGTACGGACTCATGTTGGAGTACGGACTCGTGTTGGGGTACGGACTCATGTTGGAGTACGGACTCGTGTTGGGGTACGGACTCATGTTGGGGTACGGACTCGTGTTGGGGTACGGACTCGTGTTGGGGTACGGACTCGTGTTGGAGTACGGACTCATGTTGGGGTACGGACTCATGTTGGGGTACGGACTCATGTTGGAGTACGGACTCGTGTTGGGGTACGGACTCGTGTTGGGGTACGGACTCATGTTGGGGTACGGACTCGTGTTGGGGTACGGACTCGTGTTGGGGTACGGACTCGTGTTGGGGTACGGACTCGTGTTGGGGTACGGACTCGTGTTGGGGTACGGACTCATGTTGGAGTACGGACTCATGTTGGGGTACGGACTCATGTTGGAGTACGGACTCATGTTGGGGTACGGACTCATGTTGGAGTACGGACTCATGTTGGAGTACGGACTATGTGGGGTACGGACTCATGTTGGAGTACGGACTCGTGTTGGGGTACGGACTCATGTTGGGGTACGGACTCATGTTGGAGTACGGACTCGTGTTGGGGTACGGACTCATGTTGGGGTACGGACTCGTGTTGGGGTACGGACTCATGTTGGGGTACGGACTCATGTTGGAGTACGGACTCGTGTTGGGGTACGGACTCATGTTGGAGTACGGACTCGTGTTGGAGTACGGACTCGTGTTGGAGTACGGACTCGTGTTGGAGTACAGACTCATGTTGGGGTACGGACTCGTGTTGGAGTACGGACTCGTGTTGGGGTACGGACTCATGTTGGGGTACGGACTCGTGTTGGGGTACGGACTCATGTTGGGGTACGGACTCCTGTTGGAGTACGGACTCGTGTTGGGGTACGGACTCCTGTTGGAGTACGGACTCGTGTTGGAGTACGGACTCATGTTGGAGTACGGACTCGTGTTGGGGTACGGACTATGTGGGGTACGGACTCATGTTGGGGTACGGACTCATGTTGGGGTACGGACTCATGTTGGGGTACGGACTCATGTTGGGGTACGGACTCGTGTTGGAGTACAGACTCATGTTGGGGTACGGACTCGTGTTGGGGTACGGACTCATGTTGGGGTACGGACTCATGTTGGGGTACGGACTCATGTTGGAGTACGGACTCATGTTGGGGTACGGACTCGTGTTGGAGTACGGACTCGTGTTGGAGTACGGACTCGTGTTGGAGTACAGACTCGTGTTGGGGTACGGACTCGTGTTGGGGTATGGACTCATGTTGGAGTACGGACTCATGTTGGGGTACGGACTCATGTTGGAGTACGGACTCATGTTGGAGTACGGACTCGTGTTGGAGTACGGACTCCTGTTGGAGTACGGACTCGTGTTGGAGTACAGACTCATGTTGGGGTACGGACTCGTGTTGGGGTATGGACTCATGTTGGAGTACGGACTCATGTTGGGGTACGGACTCATGTTGGAGTACAGACTCGTGTTGGGGTATGGACTCATGTTGGGGTACGGACTCATGTTGGAGTATGGACTATGTGGGGTACGGACTCATGTTGGAGTACGGACTCATGTTGGGGTACGGACTCATGTTGGAGTACGGACTCATGTTGGAGTACGGACTCATGTTGGGGTACGGACTCATGTTGGGGTACGGACTCATGTTGGGGTACGGACTCATGTTGGGGTACGGACTCATGTTGGGGTATGGACTCATGTTGGAGTACGGACTCATGTTGGAGTACGGACTCATGTTGGGGTACGGACTCATGTTGGAGTACGGACTCATGTTGGGGTATGGACTCATGTTGGGGTACGGACTCATGTTGGAGTACGGACTCATGTTGGAGTACGGACTCATGTTGGGGTACGGACTCATGTTGGGGTACGGACTCATGTTGGGGTACGGACTCATGTTGGAGTACGGACTCATGTTGGGGTACGGACTCATGTTGGAGTACGGACTCATGTTGGGGTACGGACTCATGTTGGGGTACGGACTCATGTTGGGGTACGGACTCATGTTGGAGTACGGACTATGTGGAGTACGGACTCATGTTGGGGTACGGACTCATGTTGGAGTACGGACTCATGTTGGAGTACGGACTCATGTTGGGGTACGGACTCATGTTGGAGTACGGACTCATGTTGGGGTACGGACTCATGTTGGAGTACGGACTCATGTTGGGGTACGGACTATGTGGGGTACGGACTCATGTTGGGGTACGGACTCATGTTGGAGTACGGACTCATGTTGGGGTACGGACTCGTGTTGGGGTACGGACTCGTGTTGGGGTACGGATTCATGTTGGGGTACGGACTCATGTTGGAGTACGGACTCATGTTGGAGTACGGACTCATGTTGGAGTACGGACTATGTGGGGTACGGACTCATGTTGGAGTACGGACTCATGTTGGAGTACGGACTATGTGGGGTACGGACTCATGTTGGAGTACGGACTCATGTTGGAGTACGGACTCATGTTGGAGTACGGACTATGTGGGGTACGGACTCATGTTGGAGTACGGACTCATGTTGGAGTACGGACTATGTGGGGTACGGACTCATGTTGGAGTACGGACTCGTGTTGGGGTACGGACTCATGTTGGAGTACGGACTCATGTTGGGGTACGGACTCGTGTTGGGGTACGGACTCATGTTGGAGTACGGACTATGTGGGGTACGGACTCATGTTGGGGTACGGACTCATGTTGGAGTACGGACTCATGTTGGAGTACGGACTCATGTTGGAGTACGGACTCATGTTGGAGTACGGACTATGTGGGGTACGGACTCATGTTGGGGTACGGACTCATGTTGGAGTACGGACTACGTGGGGTACGGACTCATGTTGGGGTACGGACTCGTGTTGGGGTACGGACTCGTGTTGGGGTACGGACTCGTGTTGGAGTACGGACTCGTGTTGGGGTACGGACTCATGTTGGGGTACGGACTCGTGTTGGGGTACGGACTCATGTTGGGGTACGGACTCGTGTTGGGGTACGGACTCGTGTTGGGGTACGGACTCGTGTTGGGGTACGGACTCGTGTTGGGGTACGGACTCGTGTTGGGGTACGGACTCATGTTGGAGTACGGACTCATGTTGGAGTACGGACTCGTGTTGGGGTACGGACTCGTGTTGGAGTACGGACTCATGTTGGAGTACGGACTCATGTTGGGGTACGGACTCGTGTTGGGGTACGGACTCGTGTTGGAGTACGGACTCGTGTTGGGGTACGGACTCATGTTGGAGTACGGACTCATGTTGGAGTACGGACTCATGTTGGGGTACGGACTCGTGTTGGGGTACGGACTCGTGTTGGAGTACGGACTCGTGTTGGGGTACGGACTCATGTTGGAGTACGGACTCGTGTTGGGGTACGGACTCGTGTTGGAGTACGGACTCGTGTTGGAGTACGGACTCATGTTGGGGTACGGACTCATGTTGGGGTACGGACTACGTGGGGTACGGACTCATGTTGGGGTACGGACTCGTGTTGGAGTACGGACTCGTGTTGGGGTACGGACTCGTGTTGGGGTACGGACTCGTGTTGGGGTACGGACTCATGTTGGGGTACGGACTCATGTTGGGGTACGGACTCATGTTGGGGTACGGACTCATGTTGGAGTACGGACTACGTGGGGTACGGACTCATGTTGGGGTACGGACTCGTGTTGGAGTACGGACTCGTGTTGGGGTACGGACTCGTGTTGGGGTACGGACTCGTGTTGGGGTACGGACTCGTGTTGGAGTACGGACTCGTGTTGGGGTACGGACTCGTGTTGGGGTACGGACTCGTGTTGGAGTACGGACTCGTGTTGGGGTACGGACTCATGTTGGGGTACGGACTCGTGTTGGGGTACGGACTCATGTTGGGGTACGGACTCGTGTTGGGGTACGGACTCATGTTGGGGTACGGACTCATGTTGGGGTACGGACTCATGTTGGAGTACGGACTATGTGGGGTACGGACTCATGTTGGGGTACGGACTCATGTTGGGGTACGGACTCATGTTGGAGTACGGACTCATGTTGGAGTACGGACTATGTGGGGTACGGACTCGTGTTGGGGTACGGACTCATGTTGGAGTACGGACTCGTGTTGGGGTACGGACTCGTGTTGGGGTACGGACTCATGTTGGAGTACGGACTCATGTTGGGGTACGGACTCGTGTTGGAGTACGGACTCGTGTTGGGGTACGGACTCATGTTGGAGTACGGACTCATGTTGGAGTACGGACTCATGTTGGGGTACGGACTCATGTTGGAGTACGGACTCGTGTTGGAGTACGGACTCATGTTGGAGTACGGACTATGTGGGGTACGGACTCATGTTGGAGTACGGACTCATGTTGGGGTACGGACTCGTGTTGGGGTACGGACTCATGTTGGAGTACGGACTCGTGTTGGGGTACGGACTCGTGTTGGGGTACGGACTCATGTTGGGGTACGGACTCATGTTGGAGTACGGACTCATGTTGGGGTACGGACTACGTGGGGTACGGACTCATGTTGGGGTACGGACTCGTGTTGGGGTACGGACTCGTGTTGGGGTACGGACTCGTGTTGGAGTACGGACTCGTGTTGGGGTACGGACTCATGTTGGGGTACGGACTCGTGTTGGGGTACGGACTCATGTTGGGGTACGGACTCGTGTTGGGGTACGGACTCGTGTTGGGGTACGGACTCGTGTTGGAGTACGGACTCGTGTTGGGGTACGGACTCATGTTGGGGTACGGACTCGTGTTGGGGTACGGACTCATGTTGGAGTACGGACTCATGTTGGAGTACGGACTCATGTTGGAGTACGGACTCGTGTTGGGGTACGGACTCGTGTTGGGGTACGGACTCATGTTGGAGTACGGACTCATGTTGGGGTACGGACTCGTGTTGGAGTACGGACTCGTGTTGGGGTACGGACTCATGTTGGAGTACGGACTCGTGTTGGGGTACGGACTCGTGTTGGAGTACGGACTCATGTTGGAGTACGGACTCATGTTGGGGTACGGACTCATGTTGGGGTACGGACTACGTGGGGTACGGACTCATGTTGGGGTACGGACTCGTGTTGGAGTACGGACTCGTGTTGGGGTACGGACTCGTGTTGGGGTACGGACTCGTGTTGGGGTACGGACTCATGTTGGGGTACGGACTCATGTTGGGGTACGGACTCATGTTGGGGTACGGACTCATGTTGGGGTACGGACTCATGTTGGAGTACGGACTACGTGGGGTACGGACTCATGTTGGGGTACGGACTCGTGTTGGAGTACGGACTCGTGTTGGGGTACGGACTCGTGTTGGGGTACGGACTCGTGTTGGTGTACGGACTCGTGTTGGAGTACGGACTCGTGTTGGGGTACGGACTCGTGTTGGGGTACGGACTCGTGTTGGAGTACGGACTCGTGTTGGGGTACGGACTCATGTTGGGGTACGGACTCGTGTTGGGGTACGGACTCATGTTGGGGTACGGACTCGTGTTGGGGTACGGACTCATGTTGGGGTACGGACTCATGTTGGGGTACGGACTCATGTTGGAGTACGGACTATGTGGGGTACGGACTCATGTTGGGGTACGGACTCATGTTGGGGTACGGACTCATGTTGGGGTACGGACTCATGTTGGGGTACGGACTCATGTTGGAGTACGGACTCGTGTTGGGGTACGGACTCGTGTTGGGGTACGGACTCATGTTGGAGTACGGACTCATGTTGGGGTACGGACTCGTGTTGGAGTACGGACTCGTGTTGGGGTACGGACTCATGTTGGAGTACGGACTCATGTTGGGGTACGGACTCGTGTTGGAGTACGGACTCATGTTGGGGTACGGACTCGTGTTGGGGTACGGACTCATGTTGGAGTACGGACTCATGTTGGAGTACGGACTCGTGTTGGAGTACGGACTCATGTTGGAGTACGGACTATGTGGGGTACGGACTCATGTTGGAGTACGGACTCATGTTGGGGTACGGACTCGTGTTGGGGTACGGACTCATGTTGGAGTACGGACTCGTGTTGGGGTACGGACTCGTGTTGGGGTACGGACTCATGTTGGGGTACGGACTCATGTTGGAGTACGGACTCATGTTGGGGTACGGACTACGTGGGGTACGGACTCATGTTGGGGTACGGACTCGTGTTGGGGTACGGACTCGTGTTGGGGTACGGACTCGTGTTGGAGTACGGACTCGTGTTGGGGTACGGACTCATGTTGGGGTACGGACTCGTGTTGGGGTACGGACTCATGTTGGGGTACGGACTCGTGTTGGGGTACGGACTCGTGTTGGGGTACGGACTCATGTTGGGGTACGGACTCGTGTTGGGGTACGGACTCATGTTGGAGTACGGACTCGTGTTGGAGTACGGACTCGTGTTGGGGTACGGACTCGTGTTGGGGTACGGACTCGTGTTGGGGTACGGACTCATGTTGGAGTACGGACTCATGTTGGAGTACGGACTACGTGGGGTACGGACTCATGTTGGGGTACGGACTCGTGTTGGAGTACGGACTCATGTTGGGGTACGGACTCGTGTTGGAGTACGGACTCGTGTTGGAGTACGGACTCATGTTGGGGTACGGACTCGTGTTGGGGTACGGACTCATGTTGGGGTACGGACTCATGTTGGAGTACGGACTCATGTTGGGGTACGGACTCGTGTTGGAGTACGGACTCGTGTTGGGGTACGGACTCATGTTGGAGTACGGACTCGTGTTGGGGTACGGACTCGTGTTGGAGTACGGACTCATGTTGGGGTACGGACTCGTGTTGGAGTACGGACTCATGTTGGAGTACGGACTCATGTTGGAGTACGGACTCATGTTGGGGTACGGACTCATGTTGGAGTACGGACTCGTGTTGGGGTACGGACTCATGTTGGAGTACGGACTCATGTTGGGGTACGGACTCATGTTGGAGTACGGACTCATGTTGGAGTACGGACTCGTGTTGGGGTACGGACTCATGTTGGAGTACGGACTCATGTTGGGGTACGGACTCGTGTTGGGGTACGGACTCATGTTGGAGTACGGACTCGTGTCAGGGTATGGCTCATATTGGGGTACAGTTCCACAGGTGACAGTACCCCACCCAAATGCCCATTCTTGTGTAAGCCTATACAAAGTGCCAGCTAATTATTTGACTGTGGCACACACCACGACCGTGCCTAAACCTGTTGTCACCTGATATCCACACACATGAAACAATAGCATTTGGGTGACAATGTACACCAATCTCTAAAGGCCAGAGCACAGGTACAGAAAGTAATCAAAAAGGCCAATGAAATGTTAGCCTTTATTTCAAGGTCATTGGAATTCAAAAGTGAGGACGAGATGCTTTGGTTGTACAGAGCCTTGGTCAGATCCCATCTGGAGTAATGCGTTCAGATTTGAGCACCCAACCTCAGGAAAGATACATTAGCCTTGGAGGGGTTATAGGCAGATTCACTGAAATGATACCGGAACTTAAAGAGTTAAATTATGAGGACAGGTTGCATAAACTTGGTTTGTATTTCCTTGAGTTTAGAAGGTTGAGGGGTGATCCAACTGAGGTATTTAAAATGATTAAAGGATTCGATAGGGTAGATATAAAGAAACTATTTCCTCTGGTGGGGGTTTCCAAAACATGGGAAGACCTTAAAATTAGAGCTAGGCCATTTAGGAGTACAGATCAGCCATGATCTGATAGAATGGTGGAACAGGCTCGAGTGGCTGAATGTCCCACTTCTGTTCCGATGTTCACACTCGCTTTCCAGCAGGGTTACTGCATAGTGATTATAAATCACTGGTTGATTTTCTTTTTCTGTTCTGTAGCTCAGGAGCATTGAGGCCAATTGTTGAGTCCCTACAGAGAGTAACTAAATCGGCCCAGAATAGGATTAAATCAAGTGCTCTCCTGGGTGTATGGTCCAGTACCAATAGTCCACTGGACCGTTGAGAAAGTAGCTACTTTGGAATTCTTTCACTCACACGTTATAATTCATTTAGACGTCAGCCTCTGAGAAATGTTTGTCACAATTCAC
>NW_027139203.1:0-12544 GCF_035084215.1 Heptranchias perlo
GAAGGAAAAGAAAATTGGATTCAAGTTAGCAAACAACTTAATGAATTGTGCTGATTTACTTTTACTGTGTACCAGTTACCTTCACTGGAATCCTCTGCACCTTCTTTGTGTTTTTGACAGAGAATCCTGTCAAGAAAAGGATTTAAAAAGTACAGATCAACATTTCATCTCATGGAACAAGCAGAAATATAACAGCCCGCAAACGAATCTGAAATAAGACTAAGAGTAATGTGCCATACGTACAGATATATTCCCTGCGATGGGTCTTCCTTTATTTGAGCTTTATCGAGTTTTGCACAATAGTAGTGATATGTTCTACGACAAGTTTTTACGTCACATCCGATAGTTGCTCCCGGGCGGTGACAGCAAGAACAGCTCTATAGCAGGAGAGACGAGACTATTAATTTGTCACTACCGCTGGCCTTTCAGTACAGGCCAAATAAACTTATGGATAAGAAAACAGTCTTTACTACAAAGGCAAATAACAGGAATGCTCAGAGAATCCTATTTAACTTAATTTTTGCTAATCTGCTTTCCCCCTCCCAAGCCCGATTGAAGGTGGAGACACTCCTGTCCCAAGTGGCCGCCCTTCATGTGAAAGTCTAGACTGTGTCAGCAAGCTACCTGACCAGGGATTACACGGAAATTATAACATGGAAACAGGCCATTCGGCCCACCCAGTCCGTGTTGGTGTTTATCCTCCACACGAGCTGTAGTCCTAATTCCATGTGTCAGCCCTGTTCCCATATCCCTTTATCCTTCAACCATCGATCGATCCTATTAAACGTTGACATGGTCTCTGCTTTGATCTCTAACTCCGGTAGTGCTTTCCACAGCTTCACAACCCTCTGTGTAAAAGTTTCTTCTGATCTTTGTCCTAAATCTAATACATGTAATCTTACATTTATGCCTCTTTGATTTAGGCATCACAGCTGAGCCCAATTTGTTCAATCCGAATATTTACATGCGTACAGCAGGGATCAGTGGATAAGGGGTGAGAACTTTTGTTAATTCCTCCCCTCCCGCTACAAACAGCCCAGGGACGGTGAGGCCAATTGTAGCACCTTTACTGCCATCCCTTCTGGTCAGTATGGCTCAAACTGAATCAGTTGAACCATCAAGGAGTCTAAGTAGGGAAAAAAAACTCGTATTTCTACAGCGCCTTTCACAACCTCAGAACATCCCACTTTACAGCCAATTAAGTACTTTTTGAAGCGTAGTCACTGTTGCAATGTAGGAAACACAGCAGCCAATTTGCACACAGCAAGGTCCCACAAACAGCAATGTGATAATGACCAGATAATCTGTTTTAGCGATGTTGTTTAAGGGATAAATATTGGACAGGACACCAGGGATAACTCCCCTGCTCTTCCTCGAATAATGCCAGGGGATCTTTTACGTCGACCTGAGAGAGCAGACGGGGTCTCGGTTTAAGGTCTCATCCAAAAAATGGCACCCGATAGTGAAGCGCTCCCTCAGTCCTGCCCTGGAGTGTCGGCCTGGATTTTGTGCTCAAGTCTCTGGAGTGGACTTGAACCCATGACCTTCTGACTCAAGAGGCGAGTGTGATACCCACCGAGCCACCGTGTCCAAAATATAACACCACATTCATAAAGTCACCAATAAAATTAAGTTAAGAAAAATCAATTCTCCAGAAGAGGTCTGGCTACAACTGGCCCTGCCTGGTGTCTCTAAATATAGTAAAACATTTAGAAACATTTTAATCAAATTAAAAGAATCTGCTTTGGATGAGTTTCCATATTAACTTCCTTAGCCATCTTGAGGGAGCTAATGTTTTAGTTTTGCTTTATTCAAACACGACGCAAGCGCACAAGCGAGTCAGTCAGTGATGCTCTTCACTGGCAATATATGGAGCTACTTCATGTTATGTAGGTTTGGTGCAGCTTTTATCTTCCAACTTTCCTCCATCCTCTGCTGAAAGCATCAGCTCTCTGGAGGTCAAGAGCCTTGTCTAGTGGTCATTCCCTACTGGTGAGTCTCGGCAGTGAGTGGTAGCAGACCAGTCACTGCCACCCTGAATTTATTCTCACCCGATGCCCATATGTACTGGCAAGTTTCAGGATCTTTTGACCAGTTTTTCACAAAGAATTTAGAAAAAAGTTACATTTAATGCTGGGTTTTTAAAAGCAATGTGTATTCTAATGTGTTTAAAAAAGGCACCTTAAATGGAAGCTGTTTCTCCCAGAGACTAAACAATAAGCAATTTGTTAGCTTGTTCAGGTATTCAGAAGAACACCTCTCACCTATTATGTTGAAAAACCCTTTGATCACTGTTGGTCTGTGAGGCAGAGGATAACAGGACAGACAGGGAGACAAAGTGAGGGGCCTTTGGAACAGCAAGGCTGTCGCAGCAGTGAGTTTACTAAAGGTACAGCTGTGAGGGCTTTGTGAGATCAGGTTAGAAATGCTGGAGGACAGTTAGATGATCTCTTTAAATCAACAGATGATCCACTGATGTGCTAAAGCATGGCACGATCTTCAGTTTGTATCATTACACGAATATAAGTTGTACTGACTGAACCAAGTGAAACTGATTATAACTGCTCCTCTGTACATTTCACCTCATTGTGGAATAAAGCAGCTTAACCTCACCCAGTATTAACTTGGTCTGCCTTCAGAGAGATTGAAGAAACATACATGCAAAAGATACAAGCACCCAGTCCAGTTCACAAGGCAACACTATTGTAACATCCTGGGGTTATGCTATTGCACGTGTAGATAGGACAGTGAGAGTCAACTCCTATAAAAGACCTACTGACTGCTAATGAGAGTGAATGACGTCACTGAACCCAAGAGTATCCATGGGAGACCTAAATCCATGTGCTCCAGTAGGAGTTATTGGATTGGGTGCAGGAGCAGGTATGCTGGTTGTTTGCCCCCTTGCTAGCCCAGCAGTGCTGATGCTAATCACGGCACCCCCACTATACCTGGGTAGATCAGCAACCTTAGCAAAGACTAGGAATGAAACCGGAGTCCTTCGGGTTGGTATAGCTCAGTGCTACACCATGAGGTGACTTTACCCACCAGGCCAAAGAGCAGCGTCTGATTCAGTTGCTACTTACACAGCACCTTTAGAAATTGGAAACCAGTAAATTACAGACATTCATAAAAGCAAAAATGTAGCCACTCTTCCTCCAAAGATATCTCTGTACATATTTTACAAAAATCAAGGCACGTGTATGTACACTTTGCACACGAGCCTCAAAATTCACTACAGAATGTCACAAAGAATAATTACGAAAGCCACAAACCAGTTTATTTCCTCTTTTTATTTCCTTCTTGATATCTTCAAGCAAGAAGCCTCCAAGGGTCTCATTCTCAGAATGTGAGGTCACTAGAGCAGATGAAAATAACTAGAAATAGCAAGAAAAAGTATCAGCTTGCTGCTGTACAAACAACATGTTATTTTCCTGCAGAGTCTGTCAGATTACAAAACTGAAAATCTCCAAACATAACACATGGTAGATGGGTTTATGTAGCATTTGGACCACTATAACCTGGGAGGTCAGGGTGAGTGGGAGAAGAGACACTGCCAATCTAAGTAATGGAGGGAAACTAGCCCAGCTGAAAGTGGGATGGCTCATTACTGAGGGAGGGCTATTGATGAGTCTATAGAGATGTCCGCACTTCTCTGCTGTCGCATTATCTCAATGGGTGAATGCTTGTGCAATGGGTTCACGATCCCAATTGCTATCCAGTGACTAACTGCTGGAAGCATTCATGCAATAAGATTGAGCCCTAATCATGCACCTCTTCAACACCCATTATCCAGGCTCATTCATCATTTGAGTACAGCAGCCAAGAGTCAGCAGCACCAGCCAACCGTACTTAGGATTTGCTAACTTCAGGAGAGACGTGGAAATATCTGAAGGTGGGGGAAGCATCACTGTCAACCCAATTGTTAGGTTAGGATTCTAGATGATTACCTCTTCTCTTCACTTACCATACATCTGTGATGTGCTGCCATCTTCTGACTTTGGGCTACTAACAATTGACCACAATGCTCCTCTTTATTTAGTTTACAGAAACCACATTTTGGTTGTCTTGAACCCCTTCTCTTCCCCTTGGAATCAGCCATCATTCAAATTGTCCTCAAACTGGAATCTTAAAGAAAGTATATAGAAAGACATAAAAAGTTGAGTGATTGGAAGGGATTGGCAAGATTAGTTGGCACATTTATAGCTTTAAGACCTTTTTAGTATTTACAATATCAGGCTGGTAAGTGCCTCGTTTTAAAAAGTCCAATTTAGTAAAATGGGGGAGAACCCAAAACTAGTTTCAAGAGATAATATGCTTTACATTATGACTTTCTTATGAAGCTTACGATGTCCAGTGCACCTAATTTCTTTTTTTTACATGTCTGAATGCATTTAACAACATGTCAAGCAATTTTAAGTTCTATATGGAAATGCCGTTATCTTTTTAACTGCCTATGTATTTTATTTTTTCTTGACGTATCTAGTCCATCATAATTGCGTTACCAGGATCACTGTAAACGTGTACATAACAAGAAACCACAGTTAATATTTAGGTAAGCTTAACATTTGATAGGATCTCCCCATAGCTATTGTACACCAATAGATAATGAAAACATTCTTGTGCAAACCAGCAATTAATTTAATAATAAACCAGGACTGAAGTTAGAAACTTTGGTTTCTAATGACAGAAATTGTCTTTAGGATGTTTAATCAAAAAGGCTTTGAAACGTATTAGCACCAATCTAGACATGCCACTTAGCAAGCTGCAGATAAAAATAACTGGGGAAAGGGTAAAGTCACACCACAGTAATGCACATGTTCTTCTGAGATTAGTGTGCAAGAACAGAAACAGTCAGGGTAGCAATTCGAGCTCCTTGAAAGTCAGCAAGTTTGAGAACTGCCATCAGACACGAAATCGGAAGCAGAGTGTGCAACACCTCTGAAACCTCAGACACATCGACAAGAAATGTAGTGACTGAAATCAATCATATCTGCATGATCACAACAGAACCTCTGCTTACACTGCTTCAAGTCTTCTATATATAGAAAAATGGAGCATTTTGTGATACTCAATTGATTTTCTTTCCCTCCGACATTACTTGGGGTGGTACCTCACCTTGCAAATGTATCTAATTCATATTAACTCAATCCCATAATAGGTGGGGCAGCAGTCGCGACAAGAAAGTCGGCACCTCCAACTGTGCGGCACTGAAGCATCAGCCTAGATTTTGTGCTCAAGTCTCTGGATTGGTTGGGGCTTGAACACAACCTTCTGAGTCAGATGAGAGTGATACCACTGAGCCAAATGGACATGAAGATTCTAGTGTTCCAGATGTGCCATAATCAAGACAAATGATTAGTTAATCAGGTAAATATAATTACATACAATGCACAGAAACAGACCATTTTGCCCAACAGGTCCATGCCGGTGTTTATGCTCCACACCAGCCTCTTCCCTCCCAACTTCATCTCACCCTATCAGCATATCCTTCTATTCCTTTTGCCCACATGTGTTCGTCTAGCTTCCCCTTAAATGTATCTAAGCTGTTAGAAGAATCAGAGGTGATCTCATTGAAAGGTATAAAATTCTGAGGGGGCTTGACAGGGTAGATGCTGAGGGGCTGTTTCCCCTGGCTGGAAAGTCTAGAACTAGAAGGCAGTCTTAGGATAAAGGGTCAGCATTTAGGACTGAGATGAGGAGGAATTTCTTCACTCAGAGGGTTGTGAATCTTTGGAATTCTCCACCCCAGAGGGCTGTTGAGTATATTCAAAGCTGAGATTGATAGATTTTTGGACTAGGGGAATCAAGGGATATAGGAATAGGGCAGGAAAGTGGAATGGAGGTTGAAGATCAGCCATGATCTGACTGAATGGCGGAGCAGGCTCGAGGGGCCATATGGCCTACTCCTGCTCCTATTTCTTATTCACCTCAATTACTCCTTGTGGTAGCAAGTTCCACATTCTCACCACTCTCTGGGTAAAGAAGTTTCTCCTGAATTCCCTATTGAATTTTTTAGTGACTATCTTATATTTATGGCTCCTAGTTCTGGTCTCCCCATCTACCCGATCAAACCCTTTCATAATCTTAAAGACCTCTATCAGGTCACCCTTTAGGCCTTCTCTTTTCTAAAGAGCCCCAAAGCCTGTTCAATCTTTCCTGATACGTATAATCTCTCAGTTCTGATATCTTCCTAGTAAATTTTTTTGCACTTTCTACAGTGCCTCTATATCCTTTTAATAATATGGAGACCAGAGCTGGTCACAGTACTCCAAGTGTGGTCTAACCAAGGTTCTATACAAGTGCAACATAACTTCTCTGCTTTTCAATTCTATCCATCGAGAAATGAACCCCGGTTTGCTTTTTATATGGCCTTATCAACCAGCGTTGCTACTTTTAGTGATTTGTGCATTGTACCTCCAGATCCCTCTACTTTACCCCATTTAGCTTATTATCCAAGCAGTACAGGGCCCTCTTATTGTTCCTAGCAAAATGGAATACTTACCTATACTGAAATTCATTTGCCAATTACACACCCATTCTGCAAGTTTATTAATGTCTTCCTGTATTTTGTCGCAGTCCTCCTCGGTATTGACTGTACCCCCCAATTTGGTGTCGTCTGCAAATTTTGAAATTGTCCTTCCGATTCCAGAGTCCAAATTGTTTGTGTAAATGGTGAACAGTGGTCCCAGCACTGATCCTTGTGGAACACCACTTCCTACCTTTTGCCAGTCTGAGTAACTACCATTAATCCCTACTCTCTGTTTTCAGGCCAGCTTGCTAGCCATTCGGCTGCTTGTTCCCTGACTCTACATGCTCTGACCTTAGTCATGAGTCTATTATGTGATACCTTATCGAAGGCCTTTTGAAAATCCAAATATATTACATCTACTCCATTAACTTTGTCTCCCTTTCTGTTACTTCTTCAAAGAATTCAACAAGGGGGTTGGTCAAGCATGACCGTCACTTTTGCTATCTGTGCTGACCATTCTTTATTATATTTTCGGTTTCTAGATGTTTTTCTATTACATCTTTGAGTAAGGATTCTATTATCTTTCCTACCACCGACGTTAAGCTAACTGTCTACAGTTCCCTGGACTTGTTCTAACTCCCTTTTTAAATATAGGAATCACATTAACTGTCGGCCAGTCCTCTGGCACTATTCTCATTTGTAATGAATTTTTATATATATGTAATAGTGCCTCTGCTATCTCCTCCCTAACTTCATTTAATATGCATGGATGCAATTCATCCAGGCCCGGGGTTTTATCCTCTCTAAGTTTAATTAGTTTATCAATTATCTCCCCCTTTCTATCTTAAATGTCTTTATTTCTTTTGTCATGACCACCTTGTTCGTCTCCCTGGTAAATACTGAGGCAAAGTAATTATTTACTTTTCCTGCCATTTCACTGTCATTACCTGTGAGTTTATTGTGTATCCCTTAGAGGCCCTATCCCTATCCTGATTTTTCTTTTGTTATTTATGTGTCTGTAGAATACTTTATTTCTTTTTATATTCCTTGATAATTTAATTTCATAGTTTCTCTTTGCCTTCATAGAATAGAATCATAGACGGTTACAGCACGGAAGGAGGTCATTTGGCCCATCGAGTCCACGCCGGCTCTATGCAAGAGCAATCCAGCTAGTCCCACTCCCCGTAGCCCTGCAATTCTTTTCCTTTCAAGTACTTATCCAGTTCCCTTTTGAAGGCCATGATTGAATCTGCCTCCACCACCCCCTCGGGCAGTGCATTCCAGATCCTAACCACTCGCTGTGGAAAAACGATTTTCCTCATGTCGCCTTTGGTTCTTTTGCCAATCACCTTAAATCTACGTCCTCTGGTCCTTGACCCTTCCGCCAATGGGAACAGTTTCTCTCTATCTACTCTGTCTAGACCCTTCATGATTTTGAATACCTCCATCAAATCTCCTTGCAACCATCTCTGTTCCAAGGAGAACAACCCCAGCTTCTCCAGTTTATCCATGTAACTAAAGTCCCTCATCCCTGGAATCATTCTCGTAAATCTCTTCTGCACCCTCTCTAAGGCCTTCACATCCTTCCTAAAGTGCGGTGCCCAGAACTGGATACAATACTCCGGTTGTGGCCGAACCAGTGTTTTATAAAGATTCCTAATTGTTTTTTTTAAAAAAAACATCTTTCCTAACCTTTTCGTATTCCCTTCTGTCATCCTCTCCTTTGTCATCTATGCACTCAGTGTGTCCCTTGTCTCTCTAGTTTCAATTTTGCCCTTATTTCTTTATTCACCCATGGTGTATCATTACTGGCTAGTTTGTTCTTGCTTTTTAGTGGGATATATTTCTCCTGGACTCTATGGACCGCTGTTTTAAATGTTTCCCACTGCTGTTCTATTTCTTTGTCAGTAAATTTTTCCAGGTTATTTTCCCTAGTTCCATTATCATCCCTTTAAAATCAGCTTTTCCTCCCAATTGATGACTTTGGTCTTTGTCATAGTATCACAGTAGGTACAGCACAGGAGGAGGCCATTCTGTCCATCATGCTGTGCTGGCTCTTTGAAAGCTATCCAATTAGTCCCATTCCCCTGCTCTTTTCCCTTCAAGTATTTATCTAATTCCCTTTTAAAAGTTACTATTGAAACTGCTTCCACCACCCCTCCAGGCAGCGCATTCCAGACCATAACTGGCCGTGTAAAAAATGTTTCCTCATGTCGCATCTGGCTCTTTTAGCGATCACCTTAAATGCGTGTCCTCTGGTTACCGACACTTCTGTTACTTGAAACAAGTTCACCTTATTTACTCTGTCAAAACCATTCATGATTTTGAACACTTCTATCAAATCTCCCCTTAACCTTTTCTACTCTAAGGAGAACAACCCCAGCATCTCCAGTCCCTCATCTCTGGAACCATTCTAGTAAATCTCCTCTGCATTCGCTAAAAGGCCTTGACATCCTTCCTAAAGTGTGATGCCCAGAATTGAAGGCAATATTCCAGTTGAGGCCTAACCAGTGATTTATAAAGATTTAACATCACTTCCTTGCTTTTGTACTCTATGCCTCTATTTATAAAGCCAAGGATCCCATATGCTTTTTTAACAGCTTTCTCAACTTGTCCTGCCACCTTCAAAGATTTGTGTGCACACACCCCCAGGTCTCTCTGTTCCTGCACTCACTTTAAAATTGTACCATTTAGTTAATATTGCTTCTCCTCATTCTTCCTACCAAAATGCATCACTTCACACCTCTCTGCATTAAATTTCATTTTCCATGTGTCTGCCCATTTCACCAGATTGTCTATGTCCTCCTGAAGTCCGTTACTCTCCTCCACATTGTTTACCACATTTCCAAGTTTCATATTGTCTGCAAACTTTGAAATTATACCCTCTATATGCAAGTCCAGGTCATTAATATATATTAAAGAGAGCAGTGGCCCTAATACTGACCCCTGGGGACCACCATTGTATACTTCCCTCCAGTCTGGAAAAACAACCGTTCACTAATACTCTGCTTTCTGTCCCGTGACCAATTTTGTATCCATGCTGCCAGTGTCATTTTAATCCCATGGGCTTTAATTTTGCTAACAAGCCTATTATGTGATACTTTATCAAATGCCTTTTGAAAGTCCATATATACATCAACTGCACTACCCTCATCAACCCTCTCCGTTACTTCAGAGAACTCAATCAAGTTAGTCAAGCACTATTTTCCTTTAACAAATCTGCACTGACTTTCATTAATTACCCCATACTTTTCCAAGTGCCAATTTATTTTATCCCGGATTACTGTCTCAAAGTTTCCCTACCACCAATGTTAGGCTGACTGGCCTGTAATTGCCGGGTTTATCACTCTCCCCTTTTTTGAACGGGGTATAACATTTGCAATCCTCCGGCACCATCCTCATATCTAAGGAGGATTGGAAGATTGTGGCCTGAGCCTCCACAATTTCCACCCTTATTTCCCTCAGTAACCTCGGATGCATCCTATCTGGACCAGATGACTTTTATCATAGAATGGTTACAGCACGGAAGGAGGCCATTCAGCCCATCGAGACAGTGCCAGCTCTCTGCAAGATCAATCCAACTAGTCCCACTCCCCCGCCCTTTCCCCGTAGCCCTGCAATTTTTTTCCCTTCAAGTACTTATCCAGTTCCCTTTTGAAGGCCACGATTGAATCTGCCTCCACCACCCCCTCGGGCAGTGCATTCCAGATCCTAACCACTCGTTGTATAAAAAGGTTTGTCCAAAAACTTTTTTTTTTTACTTTGAGTACTGCCAATCTTTTAAGTACCTCCTCTTTATCTATTTTTATCCCATCTAATATCGATACTACCTCCTCCTTTACTGCTACAATGGCAGCATCCTCTTCTCCAGTGAAGACCGATGCGTAGTATTTATTTATTTAGTAGCTCAGCCATGCCCTTTGGCCTCTACAAGATGATCTTTTTTGTCCCTAATCGGTCAGGCACTTCCTTTGACTACCCTTTTACTATTTATATGTTTATAAAACACTTCTAGGTTCCCTTTTAAGTTAGCCACTAATCTATTTTTATACTCTCTCTTTGCTCCTCCTATTCCACTTTTTTTAGATCTCTTTATTTTCTGTATTCAGCCTTGATCTCTACTGTATTATGAACCATACATACATCATAAGCCTCCTTTTTCTGTTTCATTTTATTTCTATATCTTTAGTCATTCAGGGAGCTCTAGCTTTGGATGCCCTTCCTTTCCCCTTCGCAGAAATGTGTCTACTCTGTACCCGAACCATCTCCTTGAAGGCCTCTCATTGTTCAATTACTGTTTTGCCTGCCAATTTTTGATTCCAATCCACCTGGGCAAGATCCCTTTTTAACTCACTGTAATTTGCCCTGCTCCAGTTAACCATTTTCCTTGTCCTTTTCCATAACTATTCTAAACCTAATGATATTATGATCACTGCTCCCCAAATGCTCCCCACTGAAACATGCTCCACTGCCCCACTTCATTCCCAGAACTAGATGCAGCACTGTTTGCTTCCTCATTGGGCTGGAAACACACTGATCAAGAAAGTTCTCGAACACATTTCAGGAATTCCTCCCCCTCTTTGCCCTTTACACTGTTACTGTCCCAGTCTATATTGGGATAATTGAAGTCCCTCATTATCACTACTCCACAGTTCTTGCATCTTTCTGTAATTTGCCTGCAAACGTTCTCCTCTATCTCCTTCCCACTATTTGGTGGCCTGTAGTGTATACACCCAGTAGCATAATAGCTCCTCTATTGTCCCTTAATTCTAACCAAATAGATTGTCTTTGACCCCTCAACTACATGATCCTTTTCCAGTGCTATAATAGTTTCTTTGATCAATACTGCCACCCCCTTTCTTTCCTTCCCTATCTTTCCTGAATACCTTGTAGTCAGGAATATTAAGTACCCAATCTTCCCCTTCTTTGAGCCAGGTCTCTGTTATTGCCTCTATATTATAGTCCCATAAGAACATAAGAAATAGGAGCAGGAGTAGGCCAATCGGCCCCTCGAGCCTGCTCCGTCATTCAATAAGATCATGGCTGATCTGATCCTAACCTCAAATTTAAATTCACGTCCAATTTCCTGCCCGCTCCCCGTAACCCCGAATTCCCTTTACTTCTCGGAAACTGTCTATTTCTGTTTTAAATCTATTTAATGATGTAGCTTCCACAGCTTCCTGGGGCAGCAAATTCCACAGACCTACCACCCTCTGAGTGAAGAAGTTTCTCCTCATCTCAGTTTTGAAAGAGCAGCCCCTTATTCTAAGATTATGCCCCCTAGTTCTAGTTTCACCCATCCTTGGGAACATCCTTACCGCATCCACCCGATCAAGCCCCTTCACAATCTTATATGTTTCAATAAGATCGCCTCTCATTCTTCTGAACGCCAATGAGTAGAGTCCCAATCTACTCAACCTCTCCTCATATGTCCGCCCCCTCATCCCCGGGATTAACCGAGTGAACCTTCTTTGTACTGCCTCGAGAGCAAGTATGTCTTTTCTTAAGTATGGACACCAAAACTGTATGCAGTATTCCAGGTGCGGTCTCACCAATACCTTATATAACTGCAGCAATACCTCCCTGTTTTTATATTCTATCCCCCTAGCAATAAAAGCCAACATTCCGTTGGCCTTCTTGATCACCTGCTGCACCTGCATACTAACCTTTTGATTTTCTTGCACTAGGACCCCCATGTGGCACTTGAGCCTGCAGCTCACCAACCTTATTTACCACACTATGTGCATTTACGCACATGCACTCCAATCTCATCATAGACTGCCTTGCATTTGCCCTGTCTGATCCCTCATATTTTTGAACTGCTCTTTACTCTAGTGCTACTTGTCCCTCCCAGTCCTCTGTGCACCTTGTTTCTCCTCTCTTTCCTCCTAGTGCCCACCCCCCTGCCAAATTAGTTTAAACCCTCCCTCACAGCACTAGTTAACCTCCCCACGAGGACACTGGTCCCAGCTCTGTTGAGGTGCAACCCGGTCCATCTTTAACACATCCCTCCTGCCCCAGAACTGGTCCCAATGCCCCAGAAATCTGAAGCCCTATTCCTGCTCCTATTTCTTA
>NW_027139204.1:0-12262 GCF_035084215.1 Heptranchias perlo
CGAAAATCGGGGAAATCCCATTCGGGTTCGGAGCCCGGTTCCAACCCGCCGACGTCAGAGTGCTCCACGGACGCACCTGTGTGCGCGTGGGCGTCTCAAATCCGGAAGTCCCACTGGCAATTAAAGCCGGCGGGATGACAGTTGAAGAGCCAAATGCACCTCATTGAGGGACTTAAGGCATTTTTCCTGTGACAGATTACGTGATTAGAACAATTTTTAAACTTACCCGGGCAGCTTTCCCACGGCTTCTGATTCACGCCTGGTGAAACCAGGTGTGAAGGGCCGGATAAGGCAAAAAGAATCAAAATAAATTAAATAAAAAACCATTGCATGAAGTTAATACACAAAATCAACCTACCTTTGCACCCTGTTCCGATGTCCAATGTCTCCCTCTCCGATCTCCCCCTCTTCACCCCCCCCGCCTGATCTTCCCCTCTCTCCCCCCTCCCCGATCTTCCGTTCCAGCACCAGATAATGTCTCCCTCTCTCTCTCTCTCTCTCTCTCTTCTCCCCTCCCCCCTCCCACCTCGAATTGCAGCTCCTGTCGGCAGCTAGCTTGTCAATCAGGCCGGCTGCCAGGCGCGAAACCCGGAGAGAACTTTACTCACCACCAATTACGATGCGATCGCATCGGAAACGGTAAGTTTTTCTTTTAAATTCGGGTTTGCCACGCGCACCTTCACCCCCCCGCCCCACTGCCAACCCGCCACCATTTCAAAATGGAGCCCTCTGTCCCCTTGACCATTCGTCATGTGTGAACCCACGCAGAGTGTTGGCAGGCTCTTTAAACATGGGAGGGCATCACATCCCAGCCCGATTCTGTTCTCACCTGATGTACACGTTTGCGCACTTTCTAGCCGGGGTCACCGGAGAGCAATCAGGGACAAGGAACCCTGGCTGATTTATTCCCACTCTAACCAAGGGCACTGAGGCCAATTGGAAGGCTCCAACCCCAGCCCCGTCTGAGATCAGCTCGCTCAGCACAGACCCAGAAGCATAAATATTTGTCCTTCCATCAGAAAGAGTTTGAGCCAATTTTCCACTTAACCTTCAGATTATTTGACTATCACACACAGACACACACCACCACCACCACCCCCCAACAGAAAATCCTTCCAAGCCCCATTAAGAGAGCAAGATAGTGACGTTAACTGGTTTTAAAGATCTCAATGCTGGTTTTACAAAGAGTCCATCTGGTAAAACGGTGATGTCATTTCTCTTTCAACCCAAATATTCACAGCTTTATACAAGAGTAGATTACTTTACCTCCAGGAGATCCCATGAGATGTCCCTGTTGACAGTTTATCAACACGGTTACAGTGCCAACAGACACAACCTTGGGGGGGGGGGGGGGGGGTGGGGGGAGGGTGGCGGAAAGAGAGAAAGGAATTCTACCTGACTGTGCGGCGCAATGAAGTCAAGAGGGAAATGGAACATTCATTACCACTCATTATACTTAAATGCATCTTGCAGCTTCCAAAGAAAACACAGGCTCTGGATCATTTAAGTGAGCAGACAGTGATGGGTTCTTCCCCCCTCCCCCCCACCTGAAAACACTGACTTCCCACTGGGGAATGTTTCCACAAGCACTGGCAGCAGCTTGCTCAAGTGGCCATTTTTCCACACGCGAGCCTAGACAACAACTTGCATTTATACAGCACCCTTAACGTAGTAAAACGTCCCAAGGCGCTTCACAGGAGCGATTATCAAACAAAAATTTGACACTGAGCCAGATAAGGAGATATTAGGACACGTGACCAAAAGCTTGGTCAAAGAGGTAGATTTTGAGGAGCGTCTTAAAGGAGGAGAGAGAGGTAGAGAGGTTTAGGGAGGGAATTCCAGAGCTTAGGGCCTAGGCAGCTGAAGGCACGGCCGCCAATGGTGGAGCGATTAAAATCGGGGATGCGCAAGAGGCCAGAAGTGGAGGAGCGCAGAGATCTCGGAGGGTTGTAGGGGACAGCGACTATTGGCAAACTCTGTGACCTTGGAGGGGATTATAGTACGTACACACGCGTATGCACACGCACACACCTGGATAATGGCCAGAAGTAGAAACTAAAGCTGAATATACCCCCTCCATTGCTTAACGGCACTGAACGGTGCCCCAACTGCGACCAACTAGCTCAGTACAGACTGAGGTACGAACCGAGGACCTCTCTGTTCTGTATGACTTTGTACCACACTGGACTGTGCATTTACTCTCTAATCCATCAGGTAATGCCAGACTGTGTATATATACAAAGCATTTTTTGGTTAAATTTCTGAATTAGAGAAACGTACAGAATATTCTTTAAGTAGCCAGACATAGGTTTTATACAATGAAAGGAACAGTTCCCCTCCCCCTCCCCCCCCCCCCCCCCCCCCCATTCCTATTGACTCCTCCAAGGAGCCCAAACAACATTCCATAGCAACATCACTCCCAGCCATGGAACTGGATTGTGGTGAGCAAGCCTCACCTCAAAAGGAAGGGAACACCTAAATAAAACAACAGCTTACATTTCTGTCGATGCTCCTCATGTGCAGAGAAACATCTCAGAGTGTGTTGCAGGGCATTGGACAAGGAGACGACACCAAGCAGGAGGGACAAAGGGATGAGAGCTGGTTAGCGGCCAAAAGCATGGTCTTAAGGAGACTTTTGAGGCAGGGAGGGAGGTGGCAAAGCAGAGATGATGAGGTAGAGAGTTCCAGAAGGCAGAGACAAGGTAGCTAAAGGTGCAGGCAATGATGGTGGAGCTGGAAACCAGAAGTAGGTCGGTGTCAGAGGACATAGGGTGGAGAAGATCACAAAGGTAGAGAACGGCGAGATGGTGCAGGGTTTTGAAAGTGAGGACCAGAATCTTAAATTTGAGTCTCGACCACAAGAGAAGCCAATGAATCAAGGACAGGGTTGATGGGCGTGTGGATGAGAACACAGCCATCGCATTTTGGATGACTTGTAGCTTGTGGATGGTGGAAGCAGGGAGGCCGGTCAGAAGAGCATTGGAGAAGTCCATCGATAAAGGCAATGGATTAGGGCTTTGGTGGCAAAGAGGAACAGGTAGGGGCAGAAGCAGCTGATATTTCAGAGGCGACGGATTGAATATGGAGAAGGAAGCTGAATTTGGGGTCAAGCAGTACATCAAAGTTCCGTACCCCTGCGTTTAGCCTGAGGCAGCAGCCGGGGAGGAAGACGGAGTCACAGCTGAAGTCAAGGTGTTACAGGACCTAAAAGTAACCTCAGTTTTGCCAACAATAAGCTGGAGGGTGCTTTCACTCATCTTGGTCTTAATGTCGGATAAGCAATACACAAAAAAATATCAGAGGGATGAGGGAAAGTATGGAAGAAGCTCAGCTTGAATGGAATGATGGTAGAGTACTTTCATTGCATGAGTGCTGTTTCTTCTGGTTATCAATGCTGTATCAGATGTATACAACTCATGGACATAACCAGACACAACAGACCCCATGCAATCAGTCACTCACTCTTACTCACTGTATAAATTGGTACCTGTAACCAGTATTATCCTCTAGATATCATGTTAAAGGGGGAGGGAGCTAATGCAGAAATAGTGCAGAGCATCTTGAAAGGTCTTCATTGCTGATGCAAAGTGTTGTCCCAACTGTTTCACTGCATTGCATTCCAAATGGTTGGTATGCTTCAAAAATGCCATATTTCAAATCCTAGCTCTTATCCTACTATACAAATTGCATTTATTGTACATAGTAGTTTTATTGAATTGGCCGATAAGCGTCCAATTCAAATTGCAATCTATTTTCAAAAAAACAAAAAAAAAATGCCAAACCTACTTCCTCTCTACGCCCACCCTCATCCAGCACAACTCGTCGTAAATCATACAGCACAACAATAGCTGAAAAAGGTCAGTGCTGAAGAAAGCTCGACCTGATGCAGCGATTTCCATGGCCTGGAGCTCCACCCGCCCTCTCTGTCCTCACGGGACACACGAGTGGCGTTCTCGCACTGCCCGCTGAACTGCTGCGGTGTCCAGATACAAACCATAGGGCTCAGATGTCACTGAACAACAGTTGTGCTGGCAGAAAGACCATTTTCTGCTGTCAGTTTTTAAGGCTGTAGACATGGTTATGGAATTTTTTTTAAAATGTTTTCTTTTAAAATACAGAATTTGACCTTTGCCCTTAAAGGAGTAATCTGCCTCAAGGAGGATTCGTTAGTGGTGGAATCACATTGGTGATTTGATCAATAGCAATTATCTACTTTCTTTCTAACTACTATGTTCTTTTTTTAAACCTAAATTAAAAACAGAGAAGTCCTCCACCATTTTAAGACAGACTGACCATTTTGACACAAGTGAGCTGTCGAAACTGTAGCCACATGTCCTGCTTGACCCATTTTTAATAGGCTCCCTATTGTGTCCATCACTATATCAGGCCTACAGGGGATGAAGGCTATTTATAAAATGGTAACGTTATTAATGTGTTGCTCTTTAAAGTGTTTGGCTTCTTCCAGCAGAGAGGAAAAGGTTTTGGCAGACATCACAGCCTTCAGACGTCTAGAACTGAATGCAAATGCTTCCCCTAAACAGATGCGAGGGTCCCATCTGGGTGTGAAGCTTTTCTACTGATGCAGAGCAGGACTCGCCAAGCACTCTGATAACGTAGGCCTAGCCTTTAAATGTCAATACTGGATACCCAGGAGAGGGGGAAAGGCCAGGCCTTACAGCATCACTGCGCAGAGTTATGAGGTAACTTTGACAATACCACAGCTGAACAGCATTGGCTTTTCTGTTTAATCCAAGGAGAAACTGAGCTAGTTGGCTGTATAAATGTGTTCGTAGAATCATACAGCACAGAAGGAGGCCATTCGGCCCATCGTGCTTGTGCCGGCTCTTTGAAAGAGCTATCCAATTAGTCCCACTCCCCTGCTCTTTCTTCATAACCCTGCAAAATTTTCCTTTTCAAGTATTTATCCAATTCCCTTTTGAAAGTTATTATTGAATCTGCTTCCACTATGTTTTCAGGCAGTACATTCCAGATCATAACAACTCCCATCTCCCCTCTGGTTCTTTTGCCAATTACCTTAAATCTGTGTCCTCTGGTTACCGACCCTCCTGCCTCCCTTGGTTTTTTCCCCCCCCTCTTTGAAAGGTGTTGCTGTTTTGGGGTTTTTAAGTCAGCTCTGCTCCTGGCGTACTCACGAACATCCAAAATAAAAACAACAGAGCAATAGCTAATAGTGTGTGTGGGGCACATTGTTACCGCGTTGTAAAAGATTACAGTCAGTGATGTGTGGATGGGACAGCAGCATTGATCAGGTCCCTGTCCCTCCCTTTGTACATAAACATGAAAACTCTTTGGGGTTAAATTTCCTCCGGTATCACATTGCTTAGCGGGCAGGAGCATCTACGCACTCAAAGTGCCTCCTCAGTCCATCTGCGACTGAAACCCTCATCCATGTCTTTGTTCCCTCTAGACTTGACTATTCCAATGCTCTCCTGGCCAGCCTCCCATCTTCCTCCCTTAAACTTGAGCTCATCCAAAACTCTACTGCCAGTATCCTAACTCACACCAAGTCCCGTTCACCCATCACCCCTGTACTCACTCACCTACGTTGGCTGCCGGTCTGGCAACGCCTCGATTTTAAAATTCTCATCCTTGTTTTCAAATCCCTCCATGCCCTCGCCCCTCCCTATCTCTATAACCTCCTCCAGCCCTACAACCCTCCAAGATCTCTGCGCTCCTCCAAATCTGGCATCCCCGATTTCCATCGCTCCACCATTGGCGGCCGTACCTTCAGCAACGTAGGCCCCAAACTCTGGAATTCCCTCCCTAAACCTCTCCACCTCACTCTCCTCCTTTAAGACACTCCTTAAAATCTATCTCTTTGACCAAGCTTTTGGTCACCTGTCCTAATATCTCCTTATGTGGCTCGGTGACAAATTTTGTCTGATAATCGCTCCTGTGAAGCACCTTGGGAAGTCTTACTACGTTAAAGGCGCCATATAAATGCAAGTTGTTGTTGTTGAATTAACTCCAAGGGGCCCGGCCCCCGCCGGCACCTTTAGTGTCTGCCCAATCCCCCCACCCCCTGAAATTGTCCTCCCCCACCTCATGTCGAAATTCTGTTCGGAATCTTACAACACCAGGTTATAGTCTATAACAGGACTATAACCTGGTGTTGTAAGACTCCTTACATTTGTCAACCCCAGTCCATCACCGGCATCTCCACATCATAAATTCTGTTCAAGTGACGTGATATTATCCCCTCCAGATCACGACAAAGTCGAAACTGCTTCACAGCAACACGAAAAGTTGCGGTACAAACGCACCCTTAATGAGCACTTTGGAGGTAAATTCAAGCAAGTGCAACAGGAGCAGATGGTACAGAATGAGTATCTGAGAGCACTCCGTGCTGACACAATGAAAAGGACGATAAAGAAATGCAGATATCTGCGCACAATCAAAAACACAAGTATGCTTTCGATTCAGGAAATCAAGCCGTTGCATGTTGCTGCGGCGACTATCATGGCAACATTGAGATTTTCATTACACTAGCCTGTGACGGGGTTAGTCAGGCTTCCTGTCAATCAAACCACATCAGCCTCAAGACCAGCAGACTCGCACACTATCACACTGACACGCAAGAGCATCAGATGGAGATACGTGGCTCGGTGGGTAGCACTCTCACCTCTGAATTGTGAAGGTTATGGGTTCAAAGTCCCACTCCAGAGACTTGAGCACATAATCCAGACTACCACTCCCAGTACAGTACTGAGGGAGTGCTGCACTGTCAGAGGTGCCGTCTTTCAGAAGAGATGTTAACTTGAGGCCCTATCTGCCCTCTCAGGTGGATGTAAAAGATCCCTTTGCGCTATTTTGAAGAAGAGCAGGGGAGTTCTCCCTGGTGACCTGGCCAATATTTATCCCTCAACCAACATCACAAACAGATTATCTGGTCATTATCACACTGCTGATTGTGGGACCAAATTGGCTGTTGTGTTTCCTGCATTACAACAGTGACTACACTTCAAAAGTACTTCATTGGCTTTATAGCACTTTGGGACGTCCTGAGGTCATGAAAGGCACTATACAAATGCAAGTTCTTTCTTTTACATATTCAACAGCAAACCGGTCACTCATGGACTGGCCTCTTTCGAATCGACAACAGTGTGGACAATCTGGGCCCGTGTTACAGTCAATTTTGGTCTGCCTGCAATGGCTCAGTGGATAACTTCACTCTTCAGTATGGAATTAAGCCGTACAGACCAGGAAGGTCCACGGGTTCCATCTGGATGGCTTCAGCACTCCTGGGCTAGGGAGGTGAGGGAAGTCAGCCAGGGGTCCTGCTCCTGATCTCTATCTGGTAATCCCTGCCGGAAAGGGCACGTGTGCGAGAACAGGACCAGATTGAGCTGTGATGCCCTCCGTAGTCAAGCAGCCTGGAGAAGGTTCCAGCGAGCTGCCAATGCCTCTGGAGCTCCACCAATCGTGAAGTAAGTGTCAACACTTTCAGGAGAGGATGAGAAGCAATTTGAAAGAAAATGAAGACTCTGTTCCTTGGACCTTTGTTCTTCACTTGGGTTTCCCAATAAAAATAAAATGAACCTCTGTTTTCACCGGTCAAAATAACTGGATAATGCCAATTCGAAGCAAACTGTTCCTGCCATTTATAGCAGCAGGCGGAACACAAGCCCATGTTGTCCCATTTGCCGCGGTTCAAACCTAAATAGCGGCTTGTGTCAGTCAAAAGGGCAAAGGGGTAGGTTCTGGAGATAGGTGCATTGTAGGTGACCAGAACTAAAAACGGCATGGTATCGGACTAGGTATCCATAAGGTGGCAGATACTTGGGCACCAATAATCCACAGGCTGTGATCCTGGCAATTACACGGGGATCGTGCCCACTGGAGTTTGTAGGGTCAACAGGAGGGTACCTACTCTGCATGGGACCTCCGCCATTACTGGCTCATCTCCAGCACCCGACTGCGCATGCAGAAATTGCTGCACTTGCCCACCTTTTGGGGGTGGGGGGGGGCTTGGGGAAAGGTTGTCCAGGTCCCATTCAGCACCTTCTTGGTCGGGGTCGATCTGGATATCTTTTTCTTTCAAAAAGAAAAAACGTGCAGGCTTTTGGGATCCAAGACGATTCCCACTTGAGCCCATCTGGAGGCCAGTACACCTTATCTCACTCAGCATACCAGCCTCCAGTCATCTGCCAGATCCCAACTGAGCCAGGGAAACAGGAACTCCCAGTGTAACGAGTGGACTGCCCCCAAGGCTGCTCCCTGCACAAACCAGATCTCTGCCGTTTCCTGGTGCGTTCCACCAGATTCCCAGCAGAACTCCCTGAGGGAATTCAGGGCCACAGTGTCACTGGACCTCATTCCCACCTGTACCAACACATTCATACTTGGAGTGAGCCTATTAGACGGCCAACCGACCTGTTCCACCATTGCTGCTCCATAACAAGCTAAGAGAGTGCAAGAGTGACAAAGGGAAGGGACTGAAATCCAACGACTCCCCATGCCCCCTGAAATCTGGGAACTTAGCACGTGGGAAAATTTGTAGCGTAAACTAAATGGAACATCGGAACAGGAGCAGGCCATTCAGCCCCTTGAGCCTGTTCCACCATTCAATTAGGTCATGGCTGATCTGTATCTTAACTCCATTTACCCGCCTTGGTTCCATATCCCTTTTTACCCTCACCCAACAAAAATCTTCGATCTCAGTCTCGAAAATTTCAATTAATCCCCAGCATCCGCAACCTTTTGGGGGAAGAGAGTTCCAGATTTCTACGACTCCGCAGGAAAAAGTGGTTTCGCACCCAAATGGCCTGGCTCTAATTTTAAGGTTATGCCCCCTTGTTCTGAATTTCCCCCACCAGAGGAAATAGTTTCTCTGTATCTACCCCATCGAATCCTTTTAAACACCTTAATCAGAAATCTTCCAGTCACCCTCCACCCCACCATCATTTCCGAATCCCACGGTAACTCAGTGTTGATCAGCCAGCCCACTACACTGCAGGCTAGTCGAGGCCGACAGAAAATTATTTACGCGTTCATTTTCTGCATTCGCACTGAATCAAATGATAGCCTGAGGTGATTTTTTTTTTCCAAAGTCTGCAAAGGAAAAGGAAAATGGGCACACAAAAATTTGCCTCAATTGGGCCAGGATTTGAAACACAATTTCCTGTCTCAGGCATACATACAGCCTTATTTAGATGGTGGAAGAACAGTCTGGGATGCAGTACCTCAGTTGCAGTTTGTTTATTTGCCCCTACAGTGTAGAGACCCAGGGGCATTCCGTTGCGAACAGTTAAGAAAGCTTTCATTATGCTTTTCTCTCTCTCTCTCTTTGCTCCCCCAATCGGCTTTTTTTTTAAAACTAACTTCAAGGACTTGGTCACTTCACCTAAACTCAATCTATTGGGAACCAGTGTAATAGAATATACAAGAGTTTCCCCAGATGACTGGAATTTTCCACAGGTAAAAAAAACTCTCTTGTTTTATTGTCAATTGTTTTCTACTCTTTCGCAAACCAAGGCAATTCCAGCTGGAAAACCAGACATAATGAGATAATTTTATTGCTGCAATAAAAATCAGGAGGTGATTTTAAAGTGTATCCTCGGGTTAATGATAATAGAGAAGGCCCCTGGCTACAATGATAAATGCTCCCGATGGACTTCCCCAAGTTCAAACCCTTGTCTAGATTGACATTTGCATATGGGCTTCACCTGGAGGTCAACTTTTAACTCATCTTTGGCAGGTCATTTATGGAATGGGCGAGGGAGAGCAGCCGCCAATTGGCCTTTTCTTGCCCAATTTCGTCTACAAGCAAGTTAGCCACATGGCAACATTAACGCCGTCAGTCAAGGTGCCTAGAGCATAGAATGGCTCACTATTCTCTCACACACACACAAAACACACCGCTGACACTTATGCATTCATAGCCACTTATGCGAGATACTGGAGGGCAGAAAAGCAGCGGGAGGGAAATTGAGAAACAAAATTTCCTTATGAAACAGTCAATCCACCTCTGGCATAGTCCCTGTTCAACAAGATGTGATACAAAACAGCAAAGCTTAAAAGAATAACGACACTCATCTGGTGATCCAGTTCTCAGATAACCACACTACAGAAGAATCCCAACTGAGATCAATGAACTCACCCAAGATTAATGAACACTGTGCTTCTTTCATAAAGTGTCAAGTGACCCACAACTCAAAAGCAGTGCAGATGCAGCTCAAGTAGGCCTTCCATAGGGGTAAAAGGTTGGACTAAATTACTGACAAGATGCTGAACCTCATTTGAAACAGCGGCAGAACATTCTCAACTAGGCCTGGGGCATCTAATTTCTGGTCGTGGTAGGTCCTGCCTGCCTGTCTGTTCAAGTGGATCCCATGGCATTATTCGAAGAAGAACAGGGAGTTCCCCTGGTGTCTTGGCCAACATTCTTCCATCAACCAACATGATCAAAAACATCTTGTAGCTCTCTGTGGGATCTTGATGCACACAAAATGGCTGCCACATTTGTCTACTTATCAATAGTCGCTGCATTTCGAATGATTTCATTGTATTCCAAGTGGTTTGAGATATTTCCGAGAGACATGATAACTTGCGATAAAAATGCAAATCTTTCTGTTGGGAAGTACCAAATGATAATAAACATTTCCCATGCTAATTGAGCTACAAAATTATGCATACAGTAAGCAAGGACATTCCAGATACTAAGCAAATAACAATGTGCATTTATATAGCGCCTTTAAAGTAGAAAAACGTCGCAACGTACTTCACAGGGGCATGAGAAAAATAGAAGTCGAGCCAAAGAAGGAGAGATTAGGAAGGGTGACTAAACGTTTGATCAAAGAGGTGGGTTTTAAGGGAGGTCATGAGGCCAGAGTCAGAGGAACAGAGAATTTGGTGGTGGGGTTGTCGGGGCTAGGGGAGATTATGGAGATGGGGCGCGGCCAGACCATGCAGGGATTTAAACAGTAGAGCGAGAAGTTTCAATTTGAGTCATTGGGGAACCAGGAGCCAATGTAGGTCAGTAAGAATAAGAGTCATATCTTTAACTACTAAAGGAGCTGCCTTCACTCAGGGCGCGGTCATTTTCTCCCCATTTGTAAGCCATGCCACACACATCACCAGCCAATTTGGTTATTAAACGTCCAGTTTCCAAAACTCCATCATGACACTCAGTAAAAGTGGCCACCAAGTGCTGCACAAGCAGTAATGGCCAAGAGGGCACATCCTGAGCACTGGGTCGAAGAATCGGGGGGCTACAACGTTGTAGCTCCATCTCCAACCTTTGTCTTCAAGTGGGGCTTCCCTGCTAGGGGCCCTGGATTGTGGAGCTCATCCTAGGGACAATTCTCCTTCCTCAGCAACCAGTGGTCTAAACGTCAGGCATTACCCAAACACAAAGCGGGGAGATTTTGGTGACCCTGGCACACTCCGGGAGCACATATCGGGAAATTGCACACTCCCCACCCGTGGTATTCCACCCGAAATGGAAAATCTCTCCCAAATATCTTCGACGAAATCTCAACTCGTATGATTTTAGAAGAAAAAAAAAGTGGTTAGTGAAAATGAAGCACCTCAGTAACGCAAAGGGCATCTATCTGCATATTATGGTCTGTTTTATATTGTAGTGAAACAGTTGGTGACGGGTTTGTTCCTCGAACTATGCCGAGTTTACTGATCTCAGTGAGAGTGATAATGAGGGCTGGCATTAATGACCACAATGCACCCGGGGTGGGGAGAGCGAAAAAAAGCAAGCCAGGACTCTGATAGAGTAAATAAGGAGAATCTGTTTCCACTGGCAGGAGGGTCAGTAACCAGAGGACACAGGTTTAAGGTCATTGCTAAAAGAACCAGAGACGAGAGGATTAGAAACTTTTTTACGCGGCAAGTTGTTACGATCTGGCGTGCATGGCCTGTCGGGGTGATGGAAGCAGATTCAACAACAACAACAAATTGCATTTATATAGCGCCGTAAACATAGCAAAACGTCCCGAGGCGCTTCACGGGTGCAATTATCAGACAAAAATTGGCACCGAGCCACTCGGTAACTTTCAAAAAGGAATTGGATAAATACTTGAAAAGGAAAAATTTGCAGGGCTATGGGGAAAGAGCAGGGAAGTGGGACGAATTGGATAGCTCTTTCAAAGTGCTAGCACAGGCACGGTGGGCCGAATGGCCTCTTTCCGTGCGGTAAGATTCTACGATTCTTGCTCCCGATCGCCCCTGCTGGAACGCTTGGGTGCGTGGATGCTGGACGAGGACGCAGTCCAGGCTCGGTTGTGATACC
>NW_027139205.1:0-12024 GCF_035084215.1 Heptranchias perlo
CAGTACAAAGAAGGTTCACTCGGTTAATCCCGGGGATGAGGGGGTGGACATATGAGGAGAGGTTGAGTAGATTGGGACTCTACTCATTGGAGTTCAGAAGAATGAGAGGCGATCTTATTGAAACATATAAGATTGTGAAGGGGCTTGATCGGGTGGATGCAGTAAGGATGTTCCCAAAGATGGGTGAAACTAGAACTAGGGGGCATAATCTTAGAATAAGGGGCTGCTCTTTCAAAACTGAGATGAGGAGAAACTTCTTCACTCAGAGGGTGGTAGGTCTGTGGAATTTGCTGCCCCAGGAAGCTGTGGAAGCTACATCATTAGATAAATTTAAAACAGAAATAGACAGTTTCCTAGAAGTAAAGGGAATTAGGGGTTATGGGGAGCGGGCAGGAAATTGGACATGAAGCTGAGTTCGGATCGGTCAATGCCCTGTGGGTGGCGGAGAGGGCCCAGGGGCTGTGAGGCCGGGTCCTGCTCCTACTTCTTGTGTTCTTTAGATTTGTGGTTGGGATCAGATCAGCCATGATCTTATTGAATGGCGGAGCAGGCTCGAGGGGCCGATTGGCCTACTCCTGCTCCAATTTCTTATGTTCTTATGTTCCAGGGACTTCAGCACATAATCCAGGCTGACATTCCCAGTGCAGTATTGAGGGAGCGCTGCACTGTCAGAGGTGCTGTACTTTGGAGGAGATGTTAAACTGAGGCCCCGTCTCAGGTGGATGTAACAGCGCTTTACAGCCAATTAAATACTTCTGAAGTGTAGTCGCTGTTGTAATGTAGGAAACATGGCAGCCAATTTGCGCACAGCAAGATCCCACAAACAGCATTGTGATAAATGAAGAGATAATCTATTTTTAGTGATGTGGGAGAAGTCCCCAGCTCATCTTCGAAATAGTGGCCATGGGGTCTTTAACTTCCACCTGGGAGGGTAGTCGGGGCCTCGGTTTAATGTCTTATCTGCATCTCCGTCAGTGCAGCGCTCCCTCAGTACTGACCCTCCGACAGTGCAGCGCTGCCTCAGTACTGACCCTCCGACAGTGCAACACTCCCTCAGTACTGACCCTCCGACAGTGCAGCGCTGCCTCAGTACTGACCCTCCGACAGTGCAGCACTGCCTCAGTACTGACCCTCCGACAGTGCAGCACTCCCTCAGTACTGACCCTCCGACAGTGCAGCACTCCCTCAGTACTGACCCTCCGACAGTGCAGCACTGCCTCAGTACTGACCCTCCGACAGTGCAGCACTCCCTCAGTACTGCCCCTCCGACAGTGCAGCACTCCCTCAGTACTGCCCCTCCGACAGTGCAGCGCTCCCTCAGTACTGCCCCTCCGACAGTGCAGCACTCCCTCAGTACTGACCCTCCGACAGTGCAGCACTCCCTCAGTACTGCCCCTCCGACAGTGCAGCGCTCCCTCAGTACTGCCCCTCCGACAGTGCAGCACTCCCTCAGTACTGCCCCTCCGACAGTGCAGCGCTCCCTCAGTACTGCACTGGGAGTGTCAGCCTGGATTTTGTGCTCAGGTCTCTGGAGTGGGACTTGAACCCACGACCTTCTGACTCAGAGGTGAGAGAATGACCCACTGAGCCACAGTTGATACCTGGCTGATACGGGGGATCTATCGTAGTAATGTCTCAGATCTGACATGTAAGTATGTCACGATTGTGTCTTAACATTTTTTTAAAAAATCAAAGTTGTGACAAAACATTTGACCATTTATAATAATTCACTATCTGTCTGATGACAAAGGAACTTGTACAAATGTGCAGCCTCCCAACCGCAGTGAATGTAACAGAATCCCATCTCAGCACATCTGTTCAGCTGTTTAATAGACAGTCTGTGGCCCAAACATGACCTCCTGAAACCCTTCTTTTATTAATCATTTATTTTTTGGTTGGAACATTCCTACATTTTGCGCTTATTAGCCCCTTTAACAGAGTAAAACGGCCCAAGGCGCTTCACAGGAGAGTAAATCAGACAATATTTGACACCGAGCCACATAAGGAGATATTAGGACAGGAGACCAAAAGCTTGGTCAAAGAGGTGGGTTTTAAGGAGGGTCTTAAAGGAGGAGAGAGAAGGGGAGAGGGGGAGAGGTTTAGGGAGGGAATTCCAGAGCTTAGGGCCTCGGCAGCTGAAGGCACGGCCGATGTTGCAGCAAATAGAGTGGGGGATGGACAAGAGGCCAGAATTGGAGGAACGCAGAGATCTCAGAGGGTTGTAGGAGGTTACAGAGATAGGGAGGGGTGTCGGGCTGGAGGGGTGTAGGGCTGGAGGGGGTTACAGAGATAGGGAGGGGTGTCGGGCTGGAGGGGGTTACAGAGATAGGGAGGGGTGTCGGGCTGGAGGAGGTTACAGAGATAGGGAGGGGTGTTGGGCTGGAGGAGGTTACAGAGATAGGGAGGGGTGTAGGGCTGGAGGAGGTTACAGAGATGGGGAGGGGTGTCGGGCTGGAGGGGGTTACAGAGATAGGGAGGGGTGTAGGGCTGGAGGGGGTTACAGAGATAGGGAGGGGTGTTGGGCTGGAGGGGGTTACAGAGATAGGGAGGGGTGTAGGGCTGGAGGAGGTTACAGAGATCGGGAGGGGTGTCGGGCTGGAGGGGTGTAGGGCTGGAGGGGGTTACAGAGATAGGGAGGGTTGTCGGGCTGGAGGAGGTTACAGAGATAGGGAGGGGTGTAGGGCTGGAGGAGGTTACAGAGATAGGGAGGGGTGTAGGGCTGGAGGGGGTTACAGAGATAGGGAGGGGTGTAGGGCTGGAGGAGGTTACAGAGATGGGGAGGGGTGTGGGGCTGAAGGAGGTTACAGAGATAGGGAGGGGTGTTGGGCTGGAGGGGGTTACAGAGATAGGGAGGGGTGTTGGGCTGGAGGGGGTTACAGAGATGGGGAGAGTTGTCGGGCTGGAGGGGGTTACAGAGATGGGGAGGGGTGTTGGGCTGGAGGGGGTTACAGAGATGGGGAGGGGTGTAGGGCTGGAGGGGGTTACAGAGATAGGGAGGGGTGTAGGGCTGGAGGGGGTTACAGAGATAGGGAGGGGTGTTGGGCTGGAGGAGGTTACAGAGATAGGGAGGGGTGTTGGGCTGGAGGGGGTTACAGAGATGGGGAGGGGTGTAGGGCTGGAGGGGGTTACAGAGATAGGGAGGGGTGTAGGGCTGGAGGGGGTTACAGAGATAGGGAGGGGTGTGGGGCTGAAGGAGGTTACAGAGATAGGGAGGGGTGTTGGGCTGGAGGAGGTTACAGAGATAGAGAGGGGTGTTGGGCTGGAGGGGGTTACAGAGATGGGGAGGGGTGTAGGGCTGGAGGGGGTTACAGAGATAGGGAGGGGTGTCGGGCTGGAGGAGGTTACAGAGATAAGGTGAGGGAGGGAGGGATGGTGAGGGCCTGGGGCACAGAACTCTTTCAGGCACTGAGGTGAGGGACAGATTGCACAGCAAGGTGACGGAGTGAAGCTCTCCCCCTCGCTCTGCTCCAACCTCAGACCACCCTTTGCTGCCCTCCTGTGGAAACAGAGTGAGACTGCCAAATCATATCTAATTGGAAAGAGTTTGCGTGCTGCCGTCCCACTAGGAATTCGATAAAAGAACGAACTTGCATTTATATAGCGCTTTTCATGACCTCGCACGCGTCCCAAAGTGGTTTACAGCCAGTGAAATACTTTTTAAAGTGTGGTCACTGTTGTAATGTCGGAAACAGGGCAGCCGATTTGCGCACAGCAAGATCCCACAAACAGAAATGTGATAATGACCAGATAATCTGGTTTAGTGATGTTGGTTGAGGGATAAACATTGGCCAGGACACCGGGGAGGACTCCCCCTGCTCCTCTTCGAAATAGTGGCCGTGGGATCTTTCGCCTCCGCCCGACGGCGCAGCGCTCCCTCGGCGCGGCCCCTCCCTCGGCGCTGTACTGGGAGTGTCGGCCTGGATTATGTGCTCAAGTCTCTGGAGTAGGACTTGAACCCACGACCTTCTGACTCAGAGGCGAGAACGCTGCCCACTGGGCCACGGCTGACACCCGATTAAGAGCCCGTCTCATGTCAGGGTAGGAAGGAGCCCCTCACAGCCAGAGGCCCAATATCTGAGCTGGGGTGCATTTGAGCCCAGATCTCAAGAGGTGAAAGGCCAGCATCTAACCCACTCACACCCGTCCCCGGTACACTGCACACCACAGCTGTCAGTCGGCAGATACTGAAATGATTGATTACGAAGTACGTACAGTTTGCTTTTGTCGGAGAATAGCGGTTGGTCCAGAAGTTCTACATGCTCCTGCTCCTTCGCAAACTCCACCACCAAAGTGTGGCCCAGGCATCTTAACTGGTGCAACCTGGTCAGAGCCTGAAAATAGCACATTACAGAGTAACTCAACACTGCATTCACTCCCTCGAGTCAGACTACAGACACAACACGCAAAGAGTGGCCGTTTCTCTGTTTAGTTCTATGACCAAGGGGACTGAAAGGTTCACGTCAACAACAACTTGCATTTATATAGCGCCTTTAACGTCCCAGGGTGCTTCACAGGAGCGTAAATCAGACAAAATCTGACACCGAGTCACACAAGGGGACATTAGGACAGGTGACCAAAAGCTTGGTCAAAGAGGTAGGTTTTAAGGAGCATCTTAAAGGAGGAGAGAGAGGGGGAGAGGTTTAGGGAGGGAATTCCAGAGCTCGGGGCCTCGGCAGCTGAAGGCACGGCCGCCAATGGTGGGGCGGAGGAAATGGGGGATGTGCAAGAGGCCAGGAGTCGTTTGAAGAGACCTCTCTGATTTGGTGACTTGCAAATTACAACGTTCAACCATAAAGGGAATTAGTCTCTAAATAACCCTCGACCTTGGACTATCGGTCAGCAGTTTACCTGACAGCTGGAAGGGTAGGAGATGTGTCCAAAGTGACAAATACATCGAATCCTTGATTGTTACAGTACAGAAACAGGCCATTTGGCCCATCGAGTCTGTTGCTGGCACTCTTCACATGTCACCATATCTAATCTCGCTTTAATATTCCTCGTTTAAATCAACTGTCTGGAATCATAAGGCAAAATACGGCGAATGCTGGAAATCTGAAATAAAAACAGAGAATATCGTTAACACTCAGCAGGTCAGGTAGTGGAGAGAGAAACAGGGTTAATGTTTCAGGTCAATGACGTACCAGATCTGATGAAAGGTCATCGAGCTGAAACTCTAACCATGTTTCTCTCTCTACAGATGCCGCCTGACCTGCTGAGTGTTTGCAGCATTTTCTGTTTTTATCTAGAATCATAGAATGTCACAGCACAGAAGGAGGCCATTCGGCCCATCGAGCCTGTGCTGGCTCTTTGAAAGAGCTATCCAATTAGTCCCATTCCCCCTGCTCTTTCCCCATAGCCCTACAAATTTTTTCCCCTTCAAGTATTTATTCAATTCCCTTTTGAAATTTATTATTGAATCTGCTTCCACCGCCCTTTCAGGCAGCGCATTCCAGATCAGAACAACTCGCCGCGTAAAAATAACATTCTCATCTCCCCTCTTTTTCTTTTGCCAATTTCCTAGAATCTGCGTCCTCTGGTTACCGACCCTCCTGCCACTGGAAACAGTTTCTTCCTTACTCACCATCAAAAACCCCTTCATGATTTTGAACGCCTCTATTAAATCTCCCCTTAACCTTCTCTGCTCTAAGGAGAACAATCCCAGCTTCTCCAGTCTCCCTTCTCAAGGCATTGCCTCCTGATCGGGGATTGGCTCACGAGTGCGCTCTGGTACCACAGTCGGGTCGGCCTCCTCCCTGTGTGCGCGAGCAGGCACCGAGCGGCTTCACATCCTGTCCCCGGCCAGTGCCCACGGCTGCGGATTTTGTTTTTACTATTCATTCTGGGGATGTGGGCATCGCTGGCAAGGCCGGCTTTTATTGCCCATCCCGAGTTGCCCCTTGAGAAGGCAGCGGTGGGCCTATTTCTTTCACGTCCACCCGAGGCTTCAGTTTAAAGACTCATCCGAAAGACGGCCCCTCCGACAGTGCAGCGCTCAGTCAGGACTGCGCTGGGAGTGTCAGCTTAGATTATGTGCCCAAGTTTCTGGAGCGGGACTTGAACCCAGGACCTGCTGACTCAGAGGCGAGAGTGCTACCCACTGAGCCACGGCTGACATCTATATTAGATACAAGGTAACGCTCCCTCACATTTTCCCCAATAACGCATCTCAGTCCCAAAGGCAGAAGAGTTCTACGCCTCCCCACCACAGCACCAGTGTGTTAATCTTCTGATTGAAATGACTAAATCAAGGTCAGCCTTGTGCTAGGGGCCCCATTCCCACATAAACTGGATTGAGACCGGCCAAACTCATTTCACATTGAACCCTTGATGCCAGCGCGAGAGAGACACCTCACCTCATCATTTTGTTCTTTGTGTCCTTCTCATTTACTGAGACAATTGGAACTGTGGAAGGATTAACACTCGAATATAGCCACATTCCTACCGATAGAGATCGTAACAGGCCATTCCTGAACCATCTCAAACTCGAGCTCCCGGTAAGCACACAGTGTTTAACGTATGGCCTACCTTTGCTGCTGCCTGGGCAGATGAAAAAGTAGCAAAAGCTGTACGTTTCTGCAAAAGAAAAACATTGTCAAATGATCGGTGTTCTGAAAATAGAATGTTTTTCTTGCTACTTAAATCAGGAATATCATTACCTCACCCCCCAAAGGATCTGTCTAGACACAACCCCGAACCAGGACAGAGCGTGTCAGTGCATGTAATCACCAGTCCAGTCCGAACCCGTGTCAGTATATGCTAGCCCATTCCAAAACAGTGTCTGCATATGCTAGCCCATTCCAAAACCGTGTCTGTATATGCTAGCCCATTCCAAAACAGTGTCTGTATATGCTAGCCCATTCCAAAACAGTGTCTGTATATGGTAGCCCATTCCAAAACCGTGTCTGTATATGTTAGCCCATTCCAAAACCGTGTCAGTATATGGTAGCCCATTCCAAAACCGTGTCTGTATATGCTAGCCCATTCCAAAACCGTGTCTGTATATGCTAGCCCATTCCAAAACAGTGTCAGTATATGGTAGCCCATTCCAAAACAGTGTCTGTATATGCTAGCCCATTCCAAAACAGTGTCAGTATATGCTAGCCCATTCCAAAACAGTGTCTGCATATGCTAGCCCATTCCAAAACAGTGTCTGTATATGCTAGCCCATTCCAAAACAGTGTCTGCATATGCTAGCCCATTCCAAAACAGTGTCTGTATATGCTAGCCCATTCCAAAACCGTGTCTGTATATGCTAGCCCATTCCAAAACAGTGTCAGTATATGGTAGCCCATTCCAAAACTGTCTGTATATGCTAGCCCATTCCTAACCCGTGTCTGTATATGCTAGCCCATTCCAAAACCGTGTCAGTATATGGTAGCCCATTCCAAAACAATGTCTGTATATGCTAGCCCATTCCTAACCCGTGTCTGTATATGCTAGCCCATTCCAAAACCGTGTCAGTATATGGTAGCCCATTCCAAAACAGTGTCTGTATATGCTAGCCCATTCCTAACCCGTGTCTGTATATGCTAGCCCATTCAAAAACCGTGTCAGTATATGGTAGCCCATTCCAAAACAGTGTCTGTATATGCTAGCCCATTCCTAACCCGTGTCTGTATATGCTAGCCCATTCCAAAACCGTGTCAGTATATGGTAGCCCATTCCAAAACAGTGTCTGTATATGCTAGCCCATTCCAAAACCGTGTCAGTATATGCTAGCCCATTCCAAAACCGTGTCTGTATATGCTAGCCCATTCCTAACCCGTGTCAGTATATGCTAGCCCATTCCTAACCCGTGTCAGTATATGCTAGCCCATTCCTAACCCGTGTCAGTATATGCTAGCCCATTCCAAAACCGTGTCTGTATATGCTAGCCCATTCCTAACCCGTGTCTGTATATGCTAGCCCATTCCAAAACCGTGTCTGTATATGGTAGCCCATTCCTAACCCGTGTCTGTATATGCTAGCCCATTCCAAAACAGTGTCAGTATATGCTAGCCCATTCCAAAACCGTGTCTGTATATGCTAGCCCATTCCAAAACAGTGTCAGTATATGCTAGCCCATTCCAAAACCGTGTCTGTATATGCTAGCCCATTCCAAAACAGTGTCAGTATATGCTAGCCCATTCCAAAACCGTGTCTGTATATGCTAGCCCATTCCAAAACCGTGTCAGTATATGCTAGCCCATTCCTAACCCGTGTCAGTATATGCTAGCCCATTCCTAACCCGTGTCAGTATATGCTAGCCCATTCCAAAACAGTGTCAGTATATGCTAGCCCATTCCAAAACCGTGTCTGTATATGCTAGCCCATTCCTAACCCGTGTCAGTATATGCTAGCCCATTCCTAACCCGTGTCAGTATATGCTAGCCCATTCCAAAACAGTGTCAGTATATGCTAGCCCATTCCAAAACCGTGCCTGTATATGCTAGCCCATTCCAAAACAGTGTCTGTATATGCTAGCCCATTCCAAAACCGTGTCAGTATATGCTAGCCCATTCCAAAACCGTGTCAGTATATGCTAGCCCATTCTAAAACCGTGTCAGTATATGCTAGCCCATTCCAAAACCGTGTCAGTATATGCTAGCCCATTCCAAAACCGTGTCAGTATATGCTAGCCCATTCCAAAACAGTGTCTGTATATGCTTGCCCATTCCAAAACCATGTCTGTATATGCTAGCCCATTCCAAAACCGTGTCAGTATATGCTAGCCCATTCCAAAACCGTGTCAGTATATGCTAGCCCATTCCAAAACAGTGTCTGTATATGCTTGCCCATTCCAAAACCATGTCTGTATATGCTAGCCCATTCCAAAACCGTGTCAGTATATGCTAGCCCATTCCAAAACCATGTCTGTATATGCTAGCCCATTCCAAAACAGTGTCTGTATATGCTTGCCCATTCCAAAACCATGTCTGTATATGCTAGCCCATTCCAAAACAGTGTCAGTATATGCTAGCCCATTCCTAACCCGTGTCAGTATATGCTAGCCCATTCCTAACCCGTGTCAGTATATGCTAGCCCAGCCCCAATCCGGTTGATCCGTGTCAGTCTATATTAGCCCAGACCTAAGCCATGTCAGTATGTGTTAGCCCAGACCTGAGCCATGTCAGTAGGTTAGCCCAGACCCAAGCCATGTCAGCATGTTAGCCCAGATCTAAGCCATGTCAGTCTATGTTTAGCCCAGACCTGAGCCATGTCAGTCTATGTTAGCCCAGACCAAAGCCATGTCAGCATGTTAGCCCAGATCTAAGCCATGTCAGTCTATGTTAGCCCAGACCTGAGCCATGTCAGTCTATGTTAGCCCAGACCTAAGCCATGTCAGTCTATGTTGGCCCAGACCCAAGCCATGTCAGTGATTTGTGTACATGCACCTCCTAAATCTGATTGCTTCTTCACAATTTCTAGTTTCTCACCATTGAGAAAAAAAACTACTTAAAGTGGATGATTATTTTCAGGTGAAACTCTTACCAAAAAAACGAAGGAAGGACTGACCAAATGGGTGGCAGCAAAAATATTGGGAAAGACTGAACAGTATGGGACTCTTTTCACTGGAAAAGAGAAGACTGAGGGGTGACCTGATAGAGGTCATTAAGATAATGAAAGGGTTGGATAGGGTAGACGTGGAGAAAATGTTTCCACTTGCAGGGGAGGCATCAACATAAGATAGTCACTAATAAATCCAATAACAAATTCAGGAGAAGCTTCTTTACCCAGAGAGTGGTGAGAATGTGGAACTCGCTACCACAAGGAGTAGTTGAGGCAAATAGAATAGATGCATTTAAGGGGACGCTCGATAAACACGAGGGAGAAAGGAATAGAAGGATATGCTGATAGGGTGAGATGAAGTAGGGAGGGCGGAGGCTCATGTGGAGCATAAACACCGGCATGGACCAGATGGGCCGAATGGCCTGCTTCTGTGCTGTAAATTCTATGTAATTCAATGTATTCATAAACTTTCCCCTTTAAACCTTGCTGTTAGAAACTATGAAAACTATCAAAAGCATTTTGTTGGCAGCTGGTTCTGTGCATCAGGACTGCACTGAGCCTGTACCAAGTGCGTTTGCAGCAAACTGGCGTGCCCCTCTCTGATCACAAGATTTATTCATACTCGGCATGTGGGCATCGCTGGCAAGGCCGGCATTTATTGCCCATCCCTAGTTGCCCTGAGAAGGTGGTGCTGGGCCTTCTCCCTGAACCGCTGTTAGCGGGTATCAAGTGAGTGGCCACTTCAGAGGGCAGTTAAGGTGTGGTACTGGGGTCAAAGAAATAACTTGCATTAATACAGTGCCTTTCACGACCTCAGGACGTCCCAAAGCGCTTCACAGCCAATGAAGTACTTTTGTAGTCACTGTTGTAATGCAGAAAACGCAGCAGCCAATTAGGGCACAGCAAGATCCCACAAACAGTAATGTGATAATGACCAGGTGATCTGTGTTATTTTTTTTTTAAAAAGGTGTTGATTGAGGGAAACATACTGGCCAGGACATCGGGGAGAACTCCCCTGCTCTTCTTCAAACTAGTGCCATGGGATCTTTTACATCCACCTGTGGGGGCAGACGGGGCCTCGGTTTAACGTCTCATCCAAAAAGTGGCACCTCTGACAGTGCCGCACTCCCTCGGTACCGACCCTCCGACAGTGCCGCACTCCCTCAGTACTGACCCTCCGACAGTGCCGCACTCCCTCGGTACCGACCCTCCGACAGTGCCGCACTCCCTCAGTACTGCCCCTCCGACAGTGCCGCACTCCCTCGGTACCGACCCTCCGACAGTGCCGCACTCCCTCGGTACCGACCCTCCGACAGTGCCGCACTCCCTCGGTACCGACCCTCCGACAGTGCCACACTCCCTCAGTACTGACCCTCCGACAGTGCAGCACTCCCTCAGTACTGACCCTCCGACAGTGCCGCACTCCCTCAGTACCGACCCTCTGACAGTGCCGCACTCCCTTGGTACCGACCCTCCGACAGTGCAGCACTCCCTCAGTACCGACCCTCCGACAGTGCCACACTCCCTCAGTACCGACCCTCTGACAGTGCCGCACTCCCTTGGTACCGACCCTCCGACAGTGCCACACTCCCTCGGTACCGACCCTCCGACAGTGCCACACTCCCTCGGTACCGACCCTCTGACAGTGCCGCACTCCCTTGGTACCGACCCTCTGACAGTGCCGCACTCCCTTGGTACCGACCCTCTGACAGTGCCGCACTCCCTTGGTACCGACCCTCCGACAGTGCCACACTCCCTCAGTACCGACCCTCTGACAGTGCCGCACGCCCTCAGTACCGACCCTCTGACAGTGCAGCGCTCCCTCAGTACCGACCCTCCGACAGTGCAGCACTCCCTCAGTACCGACCCTCCGACAGTGCAGCACTCCCTCAGTACTGACCCTCCGACAGTGCAGCGCTCCCCCAGTACTGACCCTCCGACAGTGCAGCACTCCCTCAGTACTGACCCTCCGACAGTGCAGCACTCCCTCAGTACTGACCCTCCGACAGTGCAGCACTCCCTCAGTACTGACCCTCCGACAGTGCAGCACTCCCTCAGTACTGACCCTCCGACAGTGCAGCACTCCCTCAGTATTACACCGGAGTGTCAGCCTGGATTATGTGCTCAATTCTCTGGAGTGGGACTTGAACCCACGACCTTCTGACTGAGAGGCAAGTGTGCTACCCACTGAGCCACGGCTGACACCTAGTATAGGCCCAGACCCAGTAAGGACGGCAGGTTTCCGTCTCTAAAGGGATATTAGTGAACTAGTCGGGTTTTTACGACAGTCATAGTCACTTCTACTGATACCAGCTATTTATTTCCAGGATTTTTTTTTTTAAAAACTGAATTCAAATTCATGGTAGGATTGATGAATTATTAGTCCAGTCCTATGTATTACCAGTCTAGTAACGCAACCACTACACGACCATACCCTAAGGTTTAAAAGAGAGAGACTATACGTTGTTATGAATATGAGTGAGGATGAACAAACAGCACCCTTCTACAGTAGTTAAGCCACTTTTGTTGTGTTCA
>NW_027139206.1:0-10916 GCF_035084215.1 Heptranchias perlo
CTTGCTTTTTTTTTCACTATGTGCCTCTATTTTTAAAGCCAAGGACCCTGTATACATTTTCAACAGCCTTCTCAACTTGTCCTGTCACCTTCAAAAATTTAGAGGCAAGAGGGCAACCAGTGGGGCAAGCAGACACCTAATTTGCTAATAAGGTGTCAATTAGTGAATATTTTAACCATAGCAATCTTTTTTCGTGGGAGAGGTCACAATCTGTTCTGGGACATCGTCACACCGATTTTCAGTCTCTTCCCCTTTCTCAATTTTGGGCCACTTTCCTACATCATGCACCTTCTCTGACCTAGGTGATACCATGCAGACTGGGCCACCTTGTATTCAGCATTTTTAAAATGAACTAAAGATCACAGGTTTGAATCTTTACCAATACTGATCTCTCGATCCGGTTTGTTGCACCCAGGGGCTTTCTGTAGTTTGCTGCCCGTGGAACTGCGGCAGGCAGCGGTCAACTGGTAAGGAGCGGCAACCTTTACAGGAACGTACAAGGCCACTGTGAATTGCAAAATAGGAGAGGGGAATATGATGGAAATGGCACTGACACACGTAATATGAAACCAGCACCACTAGCACAAGCATCCCTGATTTTCATTGCTCCACCACTGGTGGCCGTGCCTTCAGCTGCCTAGGCCCTAAGCTCTGGAATTTCCTCACTAGACCTCTCCGCCTCCCTCTCTCCTCCTTTAAGACGCTCCTTAAAACCTACCTCTTTGACCAAGCTTTTGGTCACCTGTCCTAATATCTCCTTATGTGGTTTGGTGTCAAATTTTGTCTGATAAAGCTCTTGTGTAGCGTCTTAGGGCGTTTTACTATGTTGAAGGCACTATGTAAAAGCAAGTAGTTGTTGCCTTGCAGATGGATCATTAATGTTAGCTGCTCCAAGTGGCCTTCCTTACAGCCTCCAACCATCACTCAAATACACTCAGCGACTTTCTGCAAGGGGCCTGACGCTACTACTTTATCCATCACCACGACTTTATTCCCCAAGTTTGTCTCCTTTCCTTCTGAAGATAGAGGATTCCTGGGGGACGCACGTCACCCCGTGGCTATTCTCCATATGTGAGCCCAGACAGTGAGTATGGTCAGGCTATTCAACCATGAAGGTCATCACACACACACACACACACACACACACACACACACACAACTGAGGTGGGGGGTGTCACTGGATATTCATCAGGAGCAGGAAGCTTTGCAGAGTATCCCCTCCCTAAATGAGGAACACTGAGCTCACTGTAATACCCTTACCATCATGCTGGCCTGACAGCAGGTAACTCAGCACAGATTAGGGATCAAACCTGGAACCTTCCTGGCTCAACTCCACACAGGATAAACTCTCTGAGCCATTAGAGAGCTTTTTTGGAATCTGCTTTTAACAAAGGCAAAGTCAACTGTTGCAACTGGTTTCATTCTACTACCACTGAGCTAAGGAGAAATAAAAGAGAAAGGCCAGAGTGGGGGGTTTCGAGCTGAGTATCTACAGTGTGACACAAAGAGGTGATTTGTTCTGCAGCTCCTCCGCTGGTGATTACAGGCTACAGATTACTGCAGTCACGTGTGCTGCTTAGAACAAGGCCAAGCTGTCAGGAGCTACTACGGTCAGTGTGAGCTTTCTATGCAAAGCTTGGAAAAGATGGGGGTGGGAGAAGAGGAGAGAGAAAGAAATGAATCTTGTCTTTAACCTGTTCAATATGGAGCTTTGGCGCCCCATGTCCCTCAGTCTTCACTTCATCCTACAATCCAAAGGCTATTAAAATCCAAGCTTGGGTGTGACCTGTCATTTCATTTACCTCAATGTTTCCTATTCTTTTTAACTTTGATGGTGTACTGTAATATAGACTTTAACCTAAACCTCCACATTACCAATTCCATCACACACACACACACACAAAAACACACATTATAATTGCTTATTAGTGCTGTTGTGACTAACTCAGTTTGACTGTAATGTTATTTTTCCCAGTTCTAACCTGTGTGGGGCTGCACCATACTGTACTGTACAAGCACTTCACCTCACACTCCTGTATGAAGAGGCCAGACAGAGTTCCAACAAAACCAGCGCTGGAATTGAAACCGGATCTACGATTACTCAGCTGCTCAAAAGGACAAATGCATCGACTGAAAAACGCACCAGGAATGAGCTGGGACTCAGTCCAAGTGACATCAGCATAATGCCGTGTGATACGCGGCTGACATTGAGCCAGGACAGCGGTTCTTTAATGGAGGACGCACGGTTGCATCGACTCATGGAATAAATGGGAATTGGATTTGTTCCTCTGCTTGAAACTCTGGTACTAATTTGCAGCTAAATGATTTCAACCCCAAAGATAAAACAATCCTGCATCAGTATTGCATATCAGGAGGTTACCAGCAGATTGGAGAATGGGAGGAGATAACAGATACATACGCATGCACAAGCCCTCATGCACAAGGCCACATGCACAAGCCAAAACACACTCACGTGCATGCACGCCAAAGGTTTTTTTTTAAAAAGGAGATGCAGGAAATAAAGGTAAATTTTTTAATTGATCAATTTTCTCTTTGGGAGCTCCTAATATCCCAGTGGCTAAAGGCAGTACCTAGATCAGTGTGAGGTTATACAGGCCAGAAGGTACCAGGTTCGATTCTGGAGGTCTGTGCTGAGTTAGCTAATGTCAGTAACCCTCGAAAGTATGCACGTGTGAATGACGGGTGAGGACAGGAACAACGATGCCCTCCACAGCAAAATAGCCTGTTAACACCCACAGCCTAGGGTCACAGCCTCGCACATGAATAGCTACTTGGACAAAGTACCTACACCAACAGTACCCCTTCAAGAGTGGGGGGGGGGGGGGGGGGGGGGGGGGAGAAAGAGAAAGAAAATCCTGCACTTTGACTGCTCAGAGGGTAAATGAAGCACGTGCCATAGTACAGAGCTATACTGACCTGGAAGATCCCAGGCTTTGCTCCTAGCTGATGTGGAGGCATTATAGTTAAACAGTGTCTCACTGGAATAAAAATCAAACCAAACCAGGGCCCACACTCTATTGATCACTCGTAGAATGTTGGTGAATATGGACCATGGGTCAGGCCAGGAATTGGCTCAGCTGTGATTTCCCCCCGTAACAAATAAGCCAGTGACACTTGCTGCTCAAGCTCACTTGTGAAGAATGGCAACTTGGGCAGGGCACTGGAGTCCCTGCCTTCAGGACAGGTTGGGCGAGGTGAGGAAACAGGAGGCCTGTTACCCAACCGAAACAGAACCACATTTGAGTAAAATTGTTCCCTTAGGGAACCGTAAAAGATCTCTTTCTCCCCACACCCCCCCCCCCACCCACCATTACATGACTAGGGCCCAGGCAGCTGTTACTCGGGAAGACACACACAAGTACACTGGCTGTGGAACAGCACCTGGCATTCTCTGAACAGCTCCTCAGGCGAGCTCCTATGGACGAATGTAGGAAATCCAAGGGTTTACACGCACCTCAAACTGTTTTCTGACAGAGACCACATGAACGGACAAAGCTGGGATGGTGGACTGTGTACGGGATGGCCGAGAACGGCCATGATGTAATTGAATGGCAGATTGGCCTCCTCCTGTTCCTATACTGGATCAGCGACAATGCTCAGACGGATGCTAGAGCTGCGGGGGGTGGGGGATATTACAGCATGCCAATAGCCCACTTTTGATGGTTATGAATGGTCACAATTACTGTGGGGTAATATATAACAGGCCGGGGTGGGAGGAGGAGAAGGCCAGAATCTACAGTGAGTGTTTCTCTGAATGCTCTTCCTCCAAGCAAACCATCCTACATCTTCTCCCCGAAAGCTGAAACCAAAACTTACAGCACTCTTTTCCGCTCCAACTCATTCTTTCCCAGGACCTAAAAGCTGTGGGATTCCTTACCCCCCTCAGTACTCCCATCTTCCTACAATCGAAAGTTTCTTTTAAAACCCAAGCTCAGTATCTGATCATACATAGATAGGGATCAGGAAGGTAATGTGGACCACCCTACCACTCAACCAGAAAGAACCTACATCTTGCTCCTCCGCATCCCAACATCCAGCTTCTTAAATGATGCCTGGACTTTTTTCTTCGATCCCCAACCCAGATCTGTACCACAGGTTGATTGTTCTTTCTGTGCCAAATATCAGTCCCAAATTTGCTGTTCACTAGTTTCAAACTGAAACCTCCTTGTCTCAATGTCCCAGTTTAACTCGAATCAGTGTTGCCCTCTCCTCCCTCATTCACCTTGTCTTCTCTCGCTTGACAGTCCCGTCCCGCACTATGGGATGTGGCCCTTCACTTAGGTTTTGCGATAAAGAAACTGTTATAGCGGCAAAAGCTGCTGAATTGATGGGAGGGTTCCCTGGTTTAATAGTCTTTATGCTCAAAATTATCGAATGTTCATTTTTAATTTAACATGGCTGCTCCTCTTTCTCCCCCTGTTTTTTTTTTGGAAGCGGGTTTTTATATCTCTTGTCAGTCACTAATTCATGTGTCAATGCTGCACACTCAATGCCACATTATCCTTTTCTTTCTTAATGAGCTTTGTGAATTCTGCTGTCACCGTGTTTTGAGAGTCTTAGGCAAATAGCAACTGTACACCCATTTACTGGTGATGACATCGCTTAATCTGTACGCTGGACCTGGAGACACTTGACTCTGGGCGGCTTGCATTAGCCGGCAGTGACCTTCAGAGGTTATTGCTGAATGCTCTGACAGCAGTGATTGCTAGAAGTTGGGAGCTGCTCTCACGTTGCACTATTCCAATATCAAATCCTTTAAAAAATCATTTTTTTTTTTAAAAAAAGGAACATTTTTTCTGCTAATCAGGGGTAGTTGTGATGGAGAATATGGGAGAAATGGAGAGAAATTTGGGGGGGTGGGGCGCAAAGAGAACGACTCCAGTCAACAAGATTAATTTTGGACACTGTTCCAAACAGAACAAAATACCTCCCTGAGCAGCCAGGTTTAATTTAATTATACAGTTGACTGTAAGCACACTCAAATCCTGATAAAAAGCATTAACCACTGTGCCAAGAAATCTAGAAATGTAATCAGGGTTACGCTAAGGTCAAGATTTCTAAAAACTGTAGCTAAAAATATCTACTGTTGCATCGCTGCGCCCTGGTCCAATGAACTGTTGGTTCCACCTGAATTTAAGCAGAAATAAGAACACTGCAGAGACAGATTAGACCTCTTAAAAAAAAAACACCACTGTCTCCAGGTGAAACTTGTCAGTGTCCATATCCACTATAAACATACTGGTAGATCTCCACACAACGGGAATGGATGGAAAAGGTTTGTTCAACTAGAATTCTATATAGTGAGAGTGAGTGAGGTTTAGAGTCATAGAAAGGTTACAGCATGGAAGGAGACCATTCGGCCCATCGAGTCCATTAGAATTCTATAACGTGAGAGTGAATGAGGTTTAATGCATTGCAGTTCTAAGTTTGTATCATTAGTCCAGCCAGCAACCATGGAAGCCTACATCAGCAGGGAGCCAGCAACTTTAGGCATCCATGGGTGTTGGCTCCCTGCTGGTGGATATGTACCAGATTTTGACGTGGGTCTGTGCTGAACAATACTTTCTGTCCCTTTTTTCCCGTTCAAATAAACCCCCCAGGGTAGAAATGGTCTCCGTGCCGGAGATTCAGCCCCACACGTGGGCCAAAAGCTGATTAAACTGCTGGGAATTACGAGGATTATTGAAGGCGTACATTTAGATGTGAGTTACATTTCCTGTCTTAGTGACCTTTGTCCCTAAAGCCCACGCAGACACAGACACTCGAGACAGCCAGCCACACAGAGACACAGACAGACAGACAGCCAGCCACACAGAGACACAGACAGACAGCCACACAGAGACACAGACAGACAGAAAGCCACACAGAGACACAGACAGACAGACAGCCACACAGAGACACAGACAGACAGCCAGCCAGCCACACAGAGACAGACAGACAGCCAGCCAGCCACACAGAGACAGACAGCCAGCCAGCCACACAAAGACAGACAGCCAGCCAGCCACACAGAGACAGACAGCCAGCCAGCCACACAGAGACAGACAGCCAGCCAGCCAGACAGAGACAGACAGCCAGCCAGCCACACAGAGACAGCCAGCCACACAGAGACAGCCAGACAGCCAGCCAGCCACACAGAGACAGACAGCCAGCCAGCCACACAGAGAGAAGAGACACACTCTGAAGAGACAGCGCATCACATCCTGAAAGACTCCAGAATTCAGCGGACCAAAATTGTCTAACAGCTTCTTGCATGCGCACTAAGACCTTTTGATCAGCTTTACACATTTCCAGCCATTGCCCAGATTCACAGAATGCTGCCTGCCTCTCAGGGCCAGGCACAATTGCCTGTGACAGCTGTTGTTCCGCTTAGTCTATTGACCGATAATGGACTGTATCAAAGCTCTTTATAACTGCTCAAGAGGCAACACGCCTCAGAGAGAGACTACTATTTTTGGAAAGTACAAGTCTTTGAGGGCAGAGGGAGGAAGGAAAGGTTAAGGAAAGAAAACGGGATTCATTTCCTTTCTCTCTTAAACGATGTTGCTGTAATTACATTGAGCCCTGAAAGGACCCAGCACCACACACAATACCATCATCAGCCTGGCCGTGCATCTAGAAGGTCGGAACAGGCAAAGCCTAAACTCCAGGCAATGTAAATGTGAAAAACGGAGGGACAAAAATAAATGTGACGTTGATGTGGCTCCAAAATGAAGAATATAAAAGGTAATTGGCATAAGAACCAGAGGCGAGATGAGGAGAATTTTTTTATGCAGCGAGTGTGATCTGGAATGCACTACCTGAAAGGGCGGTGGAAGCAGATTCAATAGTTACTTTCAAAAGGGAATTGGATAAATACTTGAAAATCTGCAGGGCTGTGGGGAAAGGGCAGGGGAGTGGGACTAATTGGATCGCTCTTTCAAAGAGCTGGCAGAGGCACAATGGGCCAAAAGGCCTCCTTCTGTGCAGCATCATTCTATGATTCAATAAAGGCCGCTGTGAGAAGCCTGAGAGAATATATTTAAATTGTCACAGTCAAAACAACTATATAGCTGGGACACACTTAAGGGATAACCCTGGCATTTACCCCTGAAGTTACCATGGCCTTTTAATAGAACAAGTTTGAGATGCTGTGGGGCACTGCTGGTACATTGCGTTTGCTTACACAACAGAAAGTAATTCCCTGTGCAAAACGCCTCAAGCTGTTTCTACATGACAAGGCACTTACATAAATGAAAGCATTTCTGCTTTTGAGGATCAAACAAATACAAAATAAAAAGTTCTCACTGCTTTGTGCTGCCCCCCCTCCAGCCAGGTGGCAAGGTTAATTCCAGCACAGCATGCTGGTCCATTGGGAGTTCTTCTCTGCTAATTTGATGGGGTCAAAAGATTTTGCAACTTTTAAGGCAGGTCTCCCAGATCCTGATACTTTTAATAGTGCCAAATAATGGGGAAGCTCAAAGTTCCAAGGAGGAATTGATATCCGGAAGCATTAATCAAGTGAATTTATTTAAAGTCAACTAATGGAGGACTGAATGGTGGAGGTGGCTAGCACAGTCCTTTCACCTCTGGAACCTGAATTCCAATCCAGCTCAGACTTACAGGACCAAAGTTTCCCCTCTTTGCTGGTTGTAAGAATACTACGTGAAGTAGGTTTAGGAGTCCCAACCCAGCGCAGTCTTAACCCCACAAAACCGGCACAAGTTGGCACTCTCGCTCAGACTACAGGGATGGCTGGTGTGGGCAGTGTAAAATGGCATACGGGTGCTTTTCTGGTATTTTCACTGAGGCGCAATGTTAGGGCAAAACAGACTCCACATGTAACTATGTTACTCCACACCTGGGAGCTTTGAGGCCGACACTGGGTGCCCCAAATAGGAAAGTACTCTATCCCTTGCATTAACACCCCAAACCTTTATAAAGACACCCACAATAAACTCTGAACAAAAACAAGACTTCATACCCATCATAATAATCCCTAGATGTCAACTTCTATAGTCAACGTGTTATACTAATCACTCAATTGAAGTGTTTTTCTCCTCTTTCACTCCCTGCTGCCAGTGTCAAATTCTTGAAGCACTTATCCTTATTGGGCCTGCTGCACTTCACTCATTAGTTATGGCCGATTAAAGAGCCGGACACGCTCGAGATGGATTGTGTGCGCTGAAATGTTGAAAGGATTTTATGAATGAAGTTTACATCATATTATTATGATACGGTCATAAAACTTTCATGACAGCTTGTAATCATCAAATATTCATCCTGGTAATGCTGCAGGCATCAGTTCATGACCAACAGGTCCTCGATGACCTGGAGAATGAAAGTGACAGCCTCCGACATTTATGCAGCCAAATTTACAAAATAAATAACTACAGCATTAATTTTTTTTAGATGTAATTATGAATTCTGAAAATCCTCTCAGTTCAACACACTTCCCCCAAATCTATTTTATTCCATTAGGTTTGCTAATCTCCTGTGCCAGATGGATGAGCTATGAGCAATGACTGGATAACCTAGGGCTCTTTGATAAAAAGGGGATGCTACTCAGCCAGATGAGCTACTTAATGGGGTAGAGAAAGCAAACCTTGAATAATGCTTTGATATTCCCAGGCAGTGGGACAGGAGGGTCCAAGTTTAGGACAGATCTCAAGAATTATTTCTTTACATAGGTGAACCGGTCGCCAGGAAAGGTGATTGAGACCAGGACACTGGGCTCATTTAAGAAACAGTGGATGGTGGAATAGAAAGAGTTTGTTATTCTGGAATGCAGAGTGAAAAGGGGCATTCGTCATCACTACTCATCTTGTGATTAGAGATGGAACCATCTGTAAATAACACAGGGGTTAGTTTTGAAGGTTGGATGGGGTGTCAGCATCAATGGGCAGTGCCATAGAGGGGCTTTCCAATATAATTTATATATAAACCACGTGAGCCCCTCAATTAGATTCCACACTGTGACCACTCAGCTGTGCACTATTTAACACATAAACCAGCCAAACCCCGAGATTAAGTTCCAGCCTCTAACTCACTCGCGGGTATCCATCCCATTGCTTACATAACAAGTCACTGGACTTCAAAACAGTTCATTGGATATGAAGTGCTTTCCAATGTTTGAGAGAAGTGATTAATTGCCGTATGAATGTAAGACTTTCTTTCATTATTCTGTCCCACGCACATCTGAAGTCTAATTTATTCTCGCCCAACTTGGTGCAAAAAGGACAAATGTTCTACATGTTCTACAAATTTATTTATCCCTAAACAAGAAAACGCCGTACATTTCTTTTGCACTCTTCACGTGCAGAGGCAAGTCTCAGAACACTTTACAGAATGAAAGACAACAGACACCAAGCAGGAGGGACAAAGGGAAGAAAGTGGAACAAGAGCATGGCAAAAGAAAAGGGTCTTGAGGAGGACTTTGAATGCAGGGAGGGAGATGGCAAGCTAGAGATTCTGAGGAAGTTCCAAAAGGCGGGGGGGGGGGGGGGGGGGGGTGGTGGTGGTGGTGGTGGGCAAAGGCGGTTGAAGGAGCAACTGCTAATGGTGGAGCAGAGGAGGCAGAGAACAAGATGTAGGTTGGTGTTGGAAGACTGAGGGTGCACACAGAGAAATAGGGCCGAAGGAGATAGGACAGGGCTCTAAAGCGAATAGTTGCCAAGAAACATCACCAGGAACTCTGGGATGTACATCAGACTTCAAACACAACCACAGCTCAAGATAAACCGTAGAAAGAAAAATGACAGTTCTTACCGTTAGCATCCTGAACACCGGTCAGTGCTCCGACAGCAGCGGCAGTCTCTCCCGATAGCACAATCTGCCCTCCGCCCTGCAGGGTGGCTTCTGCAAGTGTGGCGACAGCATGGGCGGCAGCCTCACTGCAAACACAGGAACACAAAGCATGTTGGTCACTTACTAGACTCCTCCATGGCCGAGAGTTACCAGTAGAAATATACCATAAGTACAAATATACACACACATTTATATATAGAATTATATGGCACTGAAGGAGGCCATTCAGCCCATCGTACCTATGCCGGCTCTTTGAAAGAGCTATCCAATTAGTCCCACTTCCCTGCTCTTTCCCCATAGCCCTGCACATTTTTCCCCTTCAAGTATTTATCCAATTCCCTTTTGAAAGTTACCATTGATTCTACTTCCACCGCCCTTTCAGGCAGCGCATTCCAGATCATAACAACTCGCTGCATAAAAATCTCCCTCCTGGTTCATTTGCCAATTACCTTAAATCTGTGTCTTCTGGACACCGACCCTCCTGCCAGTGGAAACAGTTTCTCCTTATCTACCCTATCATAATTTTGAACACCTCTATTAAATCTCCTCTTAACTTTCTCTACCCAAAGGAGAACAATCCCAGCTTCTCTGGTCTCTCCACCAATATAAAAATACATATATATATAAAAAAACATCTATATATGTCTATACATGGGCTTGTGCGCTCGCACGTGTATGTACGGTACATCATGTATTCTATTAAGGAAAAAAAATCAATGAAACTATACCAGACCCCTTTATTTTAATGAATGTCCCACCACCAATTTTCACAAGATCCTAACGTGGGTTTGGATGAATGTGGCCTTTCGGCCCATTTGATCTGAACTCTCCAGGATACTCACTCCACTGTCTTCCCATTGCAACTTAACGTCCACCTAAACAGGCAGACAGCACACCTGACCTGAAGGACAGCACCTCTGTGATGCGGTACTTCCTCAGTACTGCCTAGATTACGTGCACAACTCCTGAAACGGGCGTCCAACCTCAAACTTTCTGACTCGAGAGGCGAGAATGTTACCAAGTCAGCCGAGCAGACATTTCCCTCTCCTCTCCTGAAGGAGCAAACTCTTGCTGGGGAACAGTTTTGTGTACGTCCTCCAACACTTTGCAGC
>NW_027139207.1:0-9849 GCF_035084215.1 Heptranchias perlo
AGTAGGAGACACTGTATCAGTAAGGGGCAGTAGGAGGCACTGTATCAGTAAGGGGCAGTAGGAGACACTCGATCAGTAAGGGGCAGTAGGAGACACTGTATCAGTAAGGGGCAGTAGGAGACACTGTATCAGTAAGGGGCAGTAGGAGGCACTCTATCAGTAAGGGGCAGTAGGAGACACTGTATCAGTAAGGGGCAGTAGGAGGCACTGTATCAGTAAGGGGCAGTAGGAGGCACTGTACCAGTAAGGGGCAGTAGGAGACACTGTATCAGTAAGGGGCAGTAGGAGACACTGTATCAGTAAGGGGCAGTAGGAGGCACTGTATCAGTAAGGGGCAGTAGGAGGCACTCTATCAGTAAGGGGCAGTAGGAGGCACTCTATCAGTAAGGGGCAGTAGGAGGCACTGTATCAGTAAGGGGCAGTAGGAGGCACTGTATCAGTAAGGGGCAGTAGGAGGCACTGTATCAGTAAGGGGCAGTAGGAGGCACTCTATCAGTAAGGGGCAGTAGGAGACACTGTATCAGTAAGGGGCAGTAGGAGGCACTGTATCAGTAAGGGGCAATAGGAGGCACTGTATCAGTAAGGGGCAGTAGGAGGCACTGTATCAGTAAGGGGCAGTAGGAGACACTGTATCAGTAAGGGGCAGTAGGAGGCACTGTATCAGTAAGGGGCAGTAGGAGACACTGTATCAGTAAGGGGCAGTAGGAGGCACTGTATCAGTAAGGGGCAGTAGGAGACACTGTATCAGTAAGGGGCAGTAGGAGGCACTGTATCAGTAAGGGGCAGTAGGAGACACTGTATCAGTAAGGGGCAGTAGGAGGCACTGTATCAGTAAGGGGCAGTAGGAGGCACTGTATCAGTAAGGGGCAGTAGGAGACACTGTATCAGTAAGGGGCAGTAGGAGGCACTGTATCAGTAAGGGGCAGTAGGAGGCACTGTATCAGTAAGGGGCAGTAGGAGACACTGTATCAGTAAGGGGCAGTAGGAGACACTGTATCAGTAAGGGGCAGTAGGAGACACTGTATCAGTAAGGGGCAGTAGGAGACACTGTATCAGTAAGGGGCAGTAGGAGGCACTCTATCAGTAAGGGGCAGTAGGAGACACTGTATCAGTAAGGGGCAGTAGGAGGCACTGTACCAGTAAGGGGCAGTAGGAGACACTGTATCAGTAAGGGGCAGTAGGAGACACTGTATCAGTAAGGGGCAGTAGGAGGCACTGTATCAGTAAGGGGCAGTAGGAGGCACTCTATCAGTAAGGGGCAGTAGGAGGCACTCTATCAGTAAGGGGCAGTAGGAGGCACTGTACCAGTAAGGGGCAGTAGGAGGCACTGTATCAGTAAGGGGCAGTAGGAGGCACTCTATCAGTAAGGGGCAGTAGGAGGCACTGTATCAGTAAGGGGCAGTAGGAGACACTGTATCAGTAAGGGGCAGTAGGAGGCACTGTATCAGTAAGGGGCAGTAGGAGACACTGTATCAGTAAGGGGCAGTAGGAGGCACTGTATCAGTAAGGGGCAGTAGGAGGCACTGTACCAGTAAGGGGCAGTAGGAGGCACTGTACCAGTAAGGGGCAGTAGGAGGCACTGTATCAGTAAGGGGCAGTAGGAGGCACTCCATCAGTAAGGGGCAGTAGGAGGCACTGTACCAGTAAGGGGCAGTAGGAGACACTGTATCAGTAAGGGGCAGTAGGAGGCACTGTATCAGTAAGGGGCAGTAGGAGGCACTGTACCAGTAAGGGGCAGTAGGAGGCACTGTATCAGTAAGGGGCAGTAGGAGGCACTCTATCAGTAAGGGGCAGTAGGAGGCACTGTACCAGTAAGGGGCAGTAGGAGGCACTGTATCAGTAAGGGGCAGTAGGAGACACTGTATCAGTAAGGGGCAGTAGGAGACACTGTATCAGTAAGGGGCAGTAGGAGACACTGTATCAGTAAGGGGCAGTAGGAGACACTGTATCAGTAAGGGGCAGTAGGAGACACTCTATCAGTAAGGGGCAGTAGGAGGCACTGTATCAGTAAGGGGCAGTAGGAGGCACTGTATCAGTAAGGGGCAGTAGGAGGCACTGTACCAGTAAGGGGCAGTAGGAGGCACTGTACCAGTAAGGGGCAGTAGGAGGCACTGTATCAGTAAGGGGCAGTAGGAGACACTCTATCAGTAAGGGGCAGTAGGAGACACTGTATCAGTAAGGGGCAGTAGGAGGCACTGTATCAGTAAGGGGCAGTAGGAGACACTGTATCAGTAAGGGGCAGTAGGAGACACTGTATCAGTAAGGGGCAGTAGGAGGCACTGTATCAGTAAGGGGCAGTAGGAGGCACTGTATCAGTAAGGGGCAGTAGGAGACACTGTATCAGTAAGGGGCAGTAGGAGGCACTCTATCAGTAAGGGGCAGTAGGAGGCACTGTATCAGTAAGGGGCAGTAGGAGACACTGTACCAGTAAGGGGCAGTAGGAGGCACTGTATCAGTAAGGGGCAGTAGGAGGTGGTGTATCAATATGTAGTTTTCGGAGGTGAGGTATCATTAAGGGATATTGGATGTGTTGTATTCATAAGGAGTTTTAGGATGTAATTGTAGCAGTAAAGGAGGTGGTAGTGATATTAGATAGGATAAAAATAGATAAAGAGGAGGTACTTAAAAGGTTGGCAGTACTCAAAGTAGAAAAGTCACCCAGACCAGATGGGATGCATCCTCGGCTACTGAGGGAAGTAAGGATAGAAACTGCGGAGGCTCTGGCCACAATCTTCCAATCCTTCTTAGATATGGGAGTGGCGCCAGAGGACTGGAGGATTGCAAATGTTACACCCCTGTTCAAAAAGGGGGCGAGTGATAAACCCGGTAATTACAGACCAGTCAGCCTGACGTTGGTAATGGGGAAACTTTTAGAGACAATAATTCAGGACAAAATTAATTGGCATTTGGAAAAGTCTGGGCTAATAAATGAAAGTCAGCATGGATTTGTTAAAGGAAAACCATTTTTGACCAACTTGATTGAGTTCTTTGATGAAGTAACGGAGAGGGTTGATGAGGGGAGTGTGGTTGATGTTGTGTATATGGACTTTCAAAAGGCATTTGATTATTTGCTACATAATAGACTTGTTAGCAAAATTAAAGCCCATGGGATTAAAGGGACAGTGACAGTGTGGATACAAAATTGTCTAAGGGACAGAAAGCAGAGAGTAGTGGTGAACGATTGTTTTTCAGACTGCGGGGAAGTTTACAGTGGTGTTCCCCATGGGTCAGTATTAGGACCACTGCTCTTTTTGATATATATTAATGACCTGGACTTGGATGTAGAGGGTATAATTTCAAAGTTTGCAGATAACACGAAACTTGGAAATGTAATAAACAATGTGGAGGATGGTAACAGACTTCAGGAGGACAGAGACAGAAATGGGCAGACACATGGCAGATGAAATTTAATGCACAGAAGTGTGAAGTGATACATTTTGGTAGGAAGAATGAGGAGAGGCAAAATAAACTAAATGGTACAATTTTAAAGGCGGTGCAGGAACAGAGAGATCTGGGGGTGCACGTACACAAATCTTTGAAGGTGGCAGGACAAGTTGAGAAGGCTATTAAAAAAGCATAAGGGATCCTGGACTTTATAAATAGCGGCACAGAGTACAAAAACAAGGAGGTTATGCTAAACCTTTATAAAACACTGGTTTGGCCCCAGCTGGAGTATTGTGTCCGATTCTGGGCACCGCACTTTAGGAAGGATGTGAAGGCCTTAGAGAGGGTGCAGAGGAGATTTACTGGAATGGTACCAGGGATGAGGGACTTTAGTTACGTGGAGAGACTGGAGAAGCTGGGATTGTTCTCCTTAGAACAGAGAAGATTAAGAGAAGATTTGATAGAGGTGTTCAAAATCATTCCAAAATAAGGAGAAACTGTTTCCAGTGGCAGAAGGGTTGGTAACCAGAGGACACAGATTTAAGGTAATTGGCAAAATACCTCTTGTGTATTCAGTATTCTTGGATGTAATGTTTCCCTGACTAACCTGTCTGAACACCATTCACTCCTTTGTTTGCTGTGATTATCTCTCTGCCGAGGTGTGATAGGGGGCAGTTGGAAAGATTATCTGTAATCACCAGGCATTGTTCTCTGACTATATATGCTGTACCTTTATGGAACCCTGCACTCACCAGATGAAGGAGGAAAGCTCCGAAAGCTTGTGATTTCAAATAAAACTGTTGGACTATAACCTGGTGTTGTGCGACTCCTTACATTTGTCCACCCCAGTCCATCACCGGCATCTCCACAACTTTCAAAAGGGAATTGAATAAATACTTGAAGGCAAAAAATTTATAGGACTATTGGGAAAGAGCAGGGGGAGTGGGACTAATTGGATCGGTCTGTCAAAGAGCCGGCACAGGCACGATGGGACGAATGGCCTCCTCCTACTATGATATTCTGATACTATGTGCTGTATGAGGAGGTGGCTGTAGATGGCACCGAATCAGTAAGGGGATCTAAGAGGTGCTGGATCAGAGATGAGATATTGGAAGGGCTGAATGAGGAAGGAGTTTTAGGATGTGTTGTAAGAGGAAGTGGCTGTAGACGGTGCCGTATCAGTAAGGGGATGTAGGTGATGCTGTATCAGTAACGCGTATAAATAGTAAATGGGTAGTAAGAGGAAGGGTGGGGCCGATTAGGGACCAAAAAGGAGATCTACGCATGGAGGCAGAGGGGATGGCTGAGGTACTAAATGAGTACTTTACATCTGTCTTTACCAAGGAAGAAGATGCTGCCAAAGTCACAGTAAAAGAGGAGGTAGTTGAGATACTGGATGGGCTAAAAATTGATAAAGAGGAGATACTAGAAAGGCTGGCTGTACTTAAAGTAGATAAGTCACCCGGTCCGGATGGGATGCATCCTAGGTTGCTGAGGGAAGTAAGGGTGGAAATTGCAGAGGTACTGGCCATAATCTTCCAAACATACGGGGATGGTGCCAGAATTCTGGAGAATTGCAAATGTTACACCTTTGTTCAAAAAAGGGTGTAAGGATAAACCCAGCAACTAAAGGCCAGTCGGTTTAACTGGGGAAGCTTTTAGAAACGATAATCCGGGACAAAATTAATAGTCACTTGGACAAGTGTGGATTAATAAGGGAAAGCCAGCACAGATTTGTTAAAGGCAAATCGTGTTTAACTAACTTGATTGAGTTTTTTGATGAGGTAACAGAGAGGGTCGATGAGGGCAATGCAGTTGATGTGGTGTATATGGACTTTCAAAAGTCATTTGATAAAGTGCCACATAATAAGCCTGTCAGCAAAGTTGAAGCCCTTGGAATAAAAGGGGCAGTGACAGCATGGATACAAAATTGGCTAAGTAACAGGAAACAGAGAGTGGTGGTGAACGGTTGTTTTTCGGACTGGAGGGAGGTGTACAGTGGTGTTCCCCAGGGGCTGATACTGGGACACTGCTTTTCTTGATATATATTAATGACTTGGACTTGGGTGTACAGGGCACAATTTCAAAATGTGCAGATGACACAAAACTTGGAAACGTAGTAAACAATGTGGAGGATAGTAACAGACTTCAGGAGGACAGACAGACTGATGAAATGGGCAGACACATGGCAGATGAAATTTAACACAGAGAAGTGCGAAATGATATATTTTGGCAGAAAGAACGAGGTGAGGCAATATAAACTAAATGGTACAATTCTAAAGAGGATGTAGGAACAGAGAGACCTGGGGGTGTATGCGCACAAATTTTTGAAGGTGGCAGGACAGGTTGAGAAAGCGGTTAAGAAAGCATATGAGATCCTGGGCTTTACAAATAAAGGCATAGAGTACAAATGCGAGGAAGTTATGTTGAACCTTTATAAAACTCGGGTTCGGCCACAGCTGGACTATTGTGTCCAGTTCTGGGCACCGCACTTTAGGAAGGATGTGAAGGCCTTAGAGAGGGTGCAGAGGAGATTTACTAGAATGGTTCCAGGGATGAGGGACTTCAGTTACGTGGATAGACTGGAGAAGCTGGGGTTGTTCTCCTTGGAACAGAGAAGATTGAGAGGAGATTTGATCGAGGTGTTCAAAATCATAGATAAAGTAAATAAAGAGAAACTGTTCCCATTGGTGGAAGGGTTGAGAACCAAAGGGGATAGATTTAAGGTGATTGGCAAAAGAACCAAAGGTGACATGAGGAAAACTTTTTTATGCAGCGAGTAGTTATGAACTGGAATGCGTTGCCTGAAAGGGCGGTGGAAGCAGATTCAATCGTGGCTTTTAAAAAGGAATTGGATAAATACTTGAAGGGAAAAAAATTTGCAGGGCTACGGGGGAATGGGACTAACTGGATTGATCTTACAGAGAGCTGGCATGAGCTCGATGGGCCGAATGGCCTTGTCCTATGCTGTAACCATTCTATTATTCTATGATTCTATTTAGGAGGTGGTGCTGTATCAGTAAGGGGATGGAGGATATGCTGTATCAGTAAGAGAATATAGGACATGCTGTATCAGTGAGGGGATGGAGGTGGTGCTGTATAATATAGGAGATATTGGATGTGCAGAGTACGGAGATGTCAGAGGTGCTGTGTCAGTAAGGGGCTGTAGGAGATGTTGTATCAGTGAGGAGATATAAGACATGCTGGATCAGTGCGGGGATGGAGGTGAGGGATCAGTGCGGGGATGGAGGTGAGGGATCAGTGAGGGGATGGAGGTGAGGGATCAGTGCGGGGATGGAGGTGAGGGATCAGTGAGGGGGTGGAGGTGAGGGATCAGTGCGGGGATGGAGGTGAGGGATCAGTGAGGAGGTGGAGGTGAGGGATCAGTGCGGGGATGGAGGTGAGGGATCAGTGAGGGGATGGAGGTGAGGGATCAGTGCGGGGATGGAGGTGAGGGATCAGTGAGGGGGTGGAGGTGAGGGATCAGTGCGGGGATGGAGGTGAGGGATCAGTGAGGAGGTGGAGGTGAGGGATCAGTGCGGGGATGGAGGTGAGGGATCAGTGAGGGGGTGGAGGTGAGGGATCAGTGAGGGGGTGGAGGTGAGGGATCAGTGAGGGGGTGGAGGTGAGGGATCAGTGAGGGGGTGGAGGTGAGGGATCAGTGCGGGGGTGGAGGTGAGGGATCAGTGAGGGGATGGAGGTGAGGGATCAGTGAGGGGGTGGAGGTGAGGGATCAGTGAGGGGATGGAGGTGAGGGGTCAGTGAGGGGATGGAGGTGAGGGATCAGTGAGGGGGTGGAGGTGAGGGATCAGTGAGGGGATGGAGGTGAGGGATCAGTGAGGGGGTGGAGGTGAGGGATCAGTGCGGGGATGGAGGTGAGGGATCAGTGCGGGGATGGAGGTGAGGGATCAGTGCGGGGATGGAGGTGAGGGATCAGTGAGGGGATGGAGGTGAGGGATCAGTGAGGGGATGGAGGTGAGGGATCAGTGAGGGGATGGAGGTGAGGGATCAGTGAAGGGGTGGAGGTGAGGGATTAGTGAGGGGATGGAGGTGAGGGATCAGTGAGGAGGTGGAGGTGAGGGATCAGTGCGGGGATGGAGGTGAGGGATCAGTGAGGGGATGGAGGTGAGGGATCAGTGAGGGGATGGAGGTGAGGGATCAGTGAGGGGGTGGAGGTGAGGGATCAGTGAGGGGATGGAGGTGAGGGATCAGTGAGGGGATGGAGGTGAGGGATCAGTGAGGGGATGGAGGTGAGGGGTCAGTGAGGGGATGGAGGTGAGGGATTAGTGAGGGGATGGAGGTGAGGGGTCAGTGAGGGGATGGAGGTGAGGGATCAATGAGGGGGTGGGTAAGATTTTCTTCTGCCTGTAGGTTGCTTCCTGATTTGACTCTGGGCATCGGAGCACTTTTGCTCTTTGTGATAATAATCTGGAATGAGTCTGAGCGCGTTGCCTCGGCCTCATTTTCCTGGGACTCCATGTATCGATGACCCCTGTTGGTGCACAGTAATTGGGTCTTTGGGCTTGGTCCCAGCTCCGCTCTGCTCAGTGGGTCCCAGAGGGCCAGGCTGGAAGCAGTTGGTGGTTGAGAACAGATGCAGAAAGGACATTTGGGGGTGGGAACTTGTGCCTGCAATTTTTGGACAGGCCCTGAGCTGGCTGCACATTCCTGCTCCCCCCAGGCCTTCAGTCACGGTTGGTTCTGCCCTTCATCGCATCACATCGTGGCTTTTGGAAGCACGAGTTCTATTGACAGCACTGCTTCCCAAAAGACACATTCCAAGGAAAGAGAAGACTGAGCTGATTCATCAAAAGGACTCATTACATTCCAAGAAACAATTAAAAAGCAGCTTCTAACAGTCCCTGTCCTCTCCTATAATAATTATGCTGGTCAGTAATTTCTTGACATGTTTCTTTGGTTATATTTATAAGGCAGCGTGGAATTCATGTCACTCCTTTCTCATCCTCAAGACATCCCAAAATGCTTCACAGTCAATGAATAATATTTTTGAAGTGTAGTCACTGTTGTTTTGTTAGCAAATGCAGCTGCCAAATTATGCACAGCAAGATCCCACACACAGATAAATAACCTGATAATCTGCTACAGCGATGTTGGTTTAGGGATAAATATTGGCCAGGACACCATGGAGAACTCTCCTGCTCTTCTTTGAATACTGGCCATGGGATCTCTTACATTTACCTGAGAGGGCAGACGGGGCCTCGGTTTAGTGTCACATCCAAAAGATGGCACCTCCGACAGTGCAGCACTCCCTCAGTACTGTCCCTCCAACCATGCAGTGCTCCCTCAGTACTGCCCCTCCGACAGTGCAGCACTCCCTCAGTACTGACCCTCCGACAGTGCAGCACTCCCTCAGTACCGACCCTCCGACAGTGCAGCGCTCCCTCAGTACCGACCCTCCGACAGTGCAGCGCTCCCTCAGTACCGACCCTCCGACAGTGCAGCGCTCCCTCAGTGCCGACCCTCCGACAGTGCAGCGCTCCCTCAGTGCCGACCCTCCGACAGTGCAGCGCTCCCTCAGTACCGACCCTCCGACAGTGCAGCGCTCCCTCAGTACCGACCCTCCGACAGTGCAGCGCTCCCTCAGTACCGACCCTCCGACAGTGCAGCGCTCCCTCAGTACCGACCCTCCGACAGTGCAGCGCTCCCTCAGTACTGACCCTCCGACAGTGCAGCGCTCCCTCAGTACTGACCCTCCGACAGTGCAGCGCTCCCTCAGTACTGACCCTCCGACAGTGCAGCGCTCCCTCAGTACTGACCCTCCGACAGTGCAGCGCTCCCTCAGTACTGACCCTCCGACAGTGCAGCGCTCCCTCAGTACTGACCCTCCGACAGTGCAGCGCTCCCTCAGTACTGACCCTCCGACAGTGCAGCGCTCCCTCAGTACTGACCCTCCGACAGTGCAGCGCTCCCTCAGTACTGACCCTCCGACAGTGCAATGCTCCCTCAGTACTGACCCTCCGACAGTGCAATGCTCCCTCAGTACTGACCCTCCGACAGTGCAGCGCTCCCTCAGTACTGACCCTCCGACAGTGCAGCTCTCCCTCAGTACTGACCCTCCGACAGTGCAGCGCTCCCTCAGTACTGACCCTCCGACAGTGCAGCGCTCCCTCAGTACTGACCCTCCGACAGTGCAGCACTCCCTCAGTACTGACCCTCCGACAGTGCAGCGCTCCCTCAGTACTGACCCTCCGACAGTGCAGCGCTCCCTCAGTACTGACCCTCCGACAGTGCAGCGCTCCCTCAGTACTGACCCTCCGACAATGCAGCGCTCCCTCAGTACTGACCCTACGACAGTGCAGCGCTCCCTCAGTACTGACCCTCCGACAGTGCAGCGCTCCCTCAGTACTGACCCTCCGACAGTGCAGCGCTCACTCAGTACTGACCCTCCGACAGTGCAGCGCTCCCTCAGTACTGACCCTACGACAGTGCAGCGCTCCCTCGGTA
>NW_027139209.1:0-9486 GCF_035084215.1 Heptranchias perlo
TGTGATTTTAACAAACGGAAGGGGAAAGGAGAGAGAGAGAGAGAGAGAGAAAAAGTAATGGGGGGAAAGGGGCTGAGAAAAGGACTTGCATGTCACACTTGGGTGCAAATTTGGCAGCCACGCGGTTCAGCAAAGCGCTTCCGTATTTCAGTGAATGCGGCCAATTCCTAGCCGTTAATGTGCGTGGCGATTTTTTTTCTTTTTTTTTTAAATAGATAATCCGTTTGTCCGGTAAGGATTGACCGGTTGGGGGACCACCTGGTTTATATTTTTTACATTTTAGTAATATATAGAATATATAGAGCTTCCTATAGAATATAAACATATAGTTTCCTATAGAATATATATGTATAGTTACTTAATAGATTATAGCTCAGTGCTTCCTTTTTCTCTTGTACTTGTCGGATTACCGTGACTATGAAACCAGGCCTGTACTTTGTGTGGTTGGTTGGAGCATCCTTAAAAGCTCTTCCTCTAATTACTACAGTGCTGGGGCATTTGTTGTGCTAACTGTGTGGGGTTCCTGTTTATTCAGCAGGGTAAGGACTGCTCTATGTAATTATGGAGTTCCTGTTTGTTCAGTGAGGTAAAGCTTTATGCTCACTGTGTAACCGTGTCGAATTCTTGCTCAGCAGGGTAAGGATTACTCTTGTGTGATTATGTAGTTTCTGTTCATGGTTGGGGGGGCGGGGGGGGGGTGAAGCTCATTCACTGTGTAACGGTATGGAGTTCTTGCTTATTCAGCAGGGTAAGGGGTTACTCACTATGTAACTGTATGGGGTTTGTTTTATTCAGCAGGGTAAGGATTAAGATGACTCTGCATACTGATCGGTCTTCTCTCATTTAACCTTCCACGTGACTCTTAAATGTGGCTTCCATGACTCACAGCACGTATGATGAACTAATGTGGTCTCCCATCACTGTCAAAACTCAAATAAAAACTTCCAAGTGCTGAATTTTAATAACTTGTAAGAGTTTTACTTGGCGGTGAAATAAAGTTATGTCTTTTTTTTAAAACCTCATTGGCCGGTGGCTTGGGTGGCTGCCCGTCAAACGTCCAGCCCATGCGGTCACAAATCAAAGACCCAGCCCTAACCTGTAAACGTGACGTTCTTAAACAGGAGGACAGAACAAAATGCTGACACTGTGTCTTGTGCTTGTCTCCAAGCTGCTGATGGGAGGCTGACCACAGAATGGGACGGGCGGAGGCCATGAAGCTAACCAAAGGCCTCTAAATCCTGAGTAAAGGCTACTTGCACTGGGGGTGGCTGCAGGTAAACTCTATAAAGTGGTGAATGTGGGAGTCGATAGGGGAGAAGTGGAAAAGATAAGAATATCCGATAACTAGGAACAGAGGATGACTAGATCTGTGATGGAAAGTTATGTGATGTTCACTTGAGGTGGGTAACAGTTACGGCAATGTCAACTGCTAGTTTCTTCCCCTCCCTTTATCACGTTCGCACCACGTGCTATCTTTCAGAGAGCGAGAAAGCTACCTGACCCCTCACCACCCTGTACGGATATGTACGAGAGCAGTCCAGAGTTGAACAGTGCCTGTTGCTCCTTCATGACCAAGAAACACATGATTTCATGCGGGTTACCTCTCCTCTGATGGAACAGTTGAGACCATGAACCTGCTGTGTGGGGAATTGTTGCCATCCATAGTGCAGTTTGATGGTTACCCACTTCATTTCCCATTCCCGAGACCTCCCCCGCCCCCCAAGCAGGCTGAAAGATACGTTTCCATCTACCCCATTGTCAGTTCTACCTGTAGATAGATGGTATCCTGTTAAGTGTAAAATTCATAGACCTATGTTAATTATAAAAACGTGTCCAATTTGCTTCGAGTGTCTTTTAAAGGTGGGAGTGCACATAGTTGGGAGTGCTCGGTGTTATAATGTGTTTTGAGAATATATATGTTTTAAAAGAATGTTGGCGTCGTATTTAGTTTGGGTGGTGGAGAGAAGTTGAACATGAGAATGGGTGACTGATACGGACCCAAAATAAACTCCCATGACCCATGTGGGTTGCCTGCAAGAAATTTTAAAAACAATCTATTGAAACCAGATGTCAACTATTCTAAATCCCGTTTGTATTGGTTGTTCTCTTCCCACTGCCCCCTCTTTTTAAGAAACTGACCATTCCTTGGCCGGGAGTGCAGGCAAGCTACTCTTGGGCATTCAGCCTTTTTAAGGTGACCACTATTTAGTGACCCAAGATTGTCAGGCAGTCAAAACTCATCACCAAAGGAAAAATACCCCCTAGCTTTTGATTTGTGGCCGTTAGAAGCCTGGGCAGTGTGTTGGAATGTCTCTAGTCCTTGGCGACATGGTCCCAGGGCTGCAGAAATTCCGCAAGTCACGGCCGTTACAGGTGTTAACCTCTCCGTGTGTGTTTGACTTCACTGCAATGGCCTGAATGCTAACTGGTGAGTGTGTGGAATTCAGGGGAATGTGATCAGCCCATAGATAACTGAGTTGGGGAGGGGGTGAGTGGGTAGGGAGAGAGATGTAAGTTCCATTTGTTAAAATGCAAGGTGGCCATTTTGGAATGGACCAGATTCTTTGGAAATCTCAAATCACTGCTTGGTTTTGAAGCACGAGTCGATGGGATATCGGCCTGCTCCAGTTCCTGTGCTCTATAAACGCACATGCACTAGACGAACCTTAGCCTTTTTAGAAGTACCTTTGGCAATAACAACGTATAAAGCACCTTAAGACTAACAATAAAGCAGCCTTGTACTGCGTGACGTTCGGCGTTAACTGGAGACTGCTAGAGGAGGACCAGTTGGGTGTGGCTTGGGCCCAATGCACATAGTTGCCAGGTGTGCTTGCGAGCTAGTGGGCGAGTTTTATTTTCTTCCTACTTTTGAACAATGTAATTCTCATATCTGTGCTCAAGTTTTGTGCTATGTCCCCCTCGTGTGTGTGTGTGTGTGTGTGTGTGTGTGTGTGCGCGCGCATGCGTTTATTCATTCGTTCATTCCAGGTACTGAGTCGAAAGTTGAGCTGTGTGTTCTGGTTAAAACCCTGACCCTAATGGAAGCCAGGCTCAGACTCCAATTGGACATGATTGTGCAGGGGCTGCCTGTTGGCCCAGTGCCGTGGAGGTGAGAGCACGGGTCAGTGAAATTGTCAAAACATCTTCCCCAAAAGACCCCAGCTACAAACAAGTGGTTAACGTAGTGCATCCCAGAGTCAGCAGTGGCTGGTATTCAAACATTGATACCAGTGACCAAATGTGGCCAGTATAACCCTGCTTTCTAAGGGCTCTCTACTGGTGAGAGGACTATTTTGTTTCGTTGGAGTCCTTGGATTTACTAAAGTCTACTGTCCTGTGATACCAGAATGGCCCCCTTAGTGTCTCTCTTTTTCTGTTGACAGATGAAGAGCCTCTATGCCAGGTCCCCTCCCTCGCCCAGCTCAAACTGGGAAACTTTCTTCCAGCCCCCCTCCATCAAGAAATTCCCAGGTGGTTGAGCCGGTGGATTAACCAGCTAGGCCGCTGCCCTCCTGTCTGTAGGACCCAGATTCCAATCCATCGCAGACCGATGGAATGAGCTCTTACTGCCTTGTATCCAACTAAATAAGTTTGCCAAGGCCTCCACCCAACTTGTAGTGAAGGTGGATTCACGTCGCAAGACTGTGTAATTCGGCATCAAAATGGGATTGGGGGGGGAGGGGGGGGACAAGCATGGCGGATGTGGAAGGTAGAAATATCATGGAGCAGTAGAGGGGTGGTCTTCAGGAGCTCAGGTTTAAGTGTGCTCGATGGAAACGGAGCTTCATCCAATCCTTACTGTACCCAACTTGATTGGAAACATTTAGGCATCAAACATTCATTCCCAGTATCCCGGCCACAATGAGCACAGATTCCCCACCTCTCCCGGCGTAAGAAGCTAATTTCCACCTGCAGCAATTTGCGTTTGTGCAGATGGGTGTGGGCTGACTGGAGCGTGCTGGGGTGTGGGCTGACTGGAGCGTGCTGGGGCGTGGGCTGACTGGGGCGCGCTTGGGTGTGGGCTGACTGGGGCGTGGGCTGACTGTGGCGCGCTGGGGCGTGGGCTGACTGTGGCGCGCTGGGGCGTGGGCTGACTGTGGCGCGCTGGGGCGTGGGCTGACTGGCGCGCTGGGGCGTGGGCTGACTGTGGCGCGCTGGGGCGTGGGCTGACTGGCGCGCTGGGGCGTGGGCTGACTGTGGCGCGCTGGGGCGTGGGCTGACTGTGGCGCGCTGGGGCGTGGGCTGACTGTGGCGCGCTGGGGCGTGGGCTGACTGTGGCGCGCTGGGGCGTGGGCTGACTGGCGCGCTGGGGCGTGGGCTGACTGTGGCGCGCTGGGGCGTGGGCTGACTGTGGCGCGCTGGGGCGTGGGCTGACTGTGGCGCGCTGGGGCGTGGGCTGACTGTGGCGCGCTGGGGCGCGGGCTGGCTGGGGCGCGGGCTGACTGTGGCGCGCTGGGGCGCGGGCTGACTGTGGCGCGCTGGGGCGCGGGCTGACTGTGGCGCGCTGGGGCGCGGGCTGACTGTGGCGCGCTGGGGCGCGGGCTGACTGTGGCGCGCTGGGGCGCGGGCTGAATCAGTGTGAAGTGGACGTGGTATAGTCCTGCGCCAAGAAAAATGCATCCTGAGGAATAGTGGAACCTTCCAGATGCACTTGCCCACTACTGAGGATTAGGAGAAGTTCCCCCATTGAAATCAGTGGTCTTGCTGGCTGAGTTCAGTCTACAAATTGGAGAAATTGGGTTAGGCAGGGCTTTGAAATTATTCACAATGCCCTACACCGCCTGTGTCGGGCAGGGGCTCAAGTCAAGCCCACACGGTTCCCTCCTTGATTTTTCTATGAAGTATTGAAGTGAAAGGTCCCACCAATTGCTGAGGAGAAAGCAAAAGTCACTCACTGGCTGCAGCGGTGAGGGGTTGGCTGTTGACGTTGCCAATCAAGCCACTGTTTTGGGTTGCTAGTATGCCCATGTTTGGCACCTCTTCAGAAAAAATTGTTTGATCATTAATTCCTCCATACTTGGCTTTCATAGTCACCAATTCAGTATTGGCAAAGAGGGCAAGGCTGGCAACCTGCTGCAACACTACTGCTTTTGCTGATGACCACAGTTCCCTCTCTGACTCTCTCTCTCTCTCTCTCTCTCTCTCTCTCTCTCTCTCTGACACTCTCTCTCTCTCTCTCTCTCTCTCTCTCTCTCTCTCTGACACACTCTCTCTCTCTCTCTCTCTCTGACACTCTCTCTCTCTCTCTCTGACACTCTCTCTCTCTCTCTCTGACACTCTCTCTCTCTCTCTCTCTGACACTCTCTCTCTCTCTCTCTGACACTCTCTCTCTCTCTCTCTCTCTCTCTGACACTCTCTCTCTCTCTCTCTGACACTCTCTCTGATTCTCTCTCTCTCTGACTGACTTTCTCTCTCTCTCTCTCTCTCTCTCTCTCTCTGATTCTCTCTCTCTCTGACTGACTTTCTCTCTCTCTGACTGACTTTCTCTCTCTCTGACTGACTCTCTCTCTCTCTCTCTCTCTCTCTCTCTGACTGACTGACTCTCTCACTCTCTGACTGACTGACTCTCTCTCTGTCCCCTCCGTCGCCCGCTCTCATTGAGACACGCATCCACCTTCCACTTCACCCCTCCCTCACTGCAGAATAGCTTAAAACCCAGAGTGGGGTTTCAAGTCCCTGTCTCTGGTGGCATGCATCTCTTCTTCTCCAACGAACTACTGCACTGTAACCAACGTCCTGGGATGAGTGAGTGAGGGCAGCCCTTCCCTTTAGAAGGGAATGCACATGACAAAACACTCCCAACGTTTCTGGTCCTCTTGTTTACAAATGTGGCTTACCTCCCCTCCCTTAACATGGCATTGCACTCAACTCCTGCCACTCCATGCCTCAGCTATCTTCTCTTCTCCCTCTCACCGCCCCCAATCTGTGTTTGTCTTTCTTAAAAAAAAAATTTTTTTTAAATCTTCCCCTGGCCCGTGAATCTTCTGTTGCCGAGGGTTTGCTGTCTGAGAACCAGATGAATGTATCGGGTGCTTGTTCCGTGCAGTGTGTGCTGGTGCATTCATCCCATCTGCTTTATAATCCATGTACAGCAGCAGCGAGTCTCGTTAAGTTGCATGTTCTGAGACCATTGTAGAGTGGCAGATAAGATGTACCCCTCGGCTTCCCCCCCCCCCCCCACTTTATATAGCGTGCTGGTGTATTGTGTATTTATTTTTTAAAAACAACTTTTCCTTCGCAAAGCGAAATCATTAATTTTACTTTAAATGAAATATATATATATATATATTTTAATAAGTGTTACTGGCATTTCCAAAAACAAAAGCAAATGTCGTGGGCACAGGACACGCTGGATTAAACTCTTGGTCCGTGACAGCACCGCTACTTAGCTGCTGGGCCGTTCGGAATTTACCGCTTCCGTCGTTTAATTGCTATTTAGCCAACTCGCTTTAGAAAAGATCAAGGCAATTTAAAACAATTAAATCCTAGTGAACTCCGTCAGACCAAATATACCAGGACTGTTATTTAAATGTACGCAGAGCGCTTCTCAGTAAAGTACCTGTTGGTTGTTTATGAAACACATTTAACCGGCCTCTCTCTCTCTAACGTTCTCATTCATTTTTAATATTAAGCTCTTCGCTGGTCCCTTGACTGTGGTGTTTCCCCAAACTACATAACACTTGTAATTTCTTTTCTCTGTTTTAGTTAGAAACATTTTTTTTTTAGACAGATTAAAAAGTTTTTTTTCCAGACAGATTAAAAAGGTTTTTTTTTTAGACAGTTAGATTGAAATGTTTTTTTAAAATCTTTTTTGCATATGGTTCTGAGGTCGTTCTAGTTGTCGGAAGGGTTAACGCGGGAAAGACTTCGGTTTATTTAAAGTGAGATCAATAAATTAAAAAAAAAAGGTTCTATTTTCTAAATGAAGTACTGGGTTCTTTGTATTAACCGAAGAACGATGGAAAAGCACTGAGCTCGCAAGAAACCAAGCGATTTGTTTTAAAAAAAAAGAGGAAATTTGTATCATTTCAGTTACTGACTTGTTTGAATGTGTATCCGTATAAGTGACATGGATTCCCTACGACATATTTATTAAAAAACAAACAAAAAAAATAATTGGCCGCCTTATTACTTTTGAGGTGCCTCTGTGTTGTCGTCTTATTTATTCAACAGCATGCATTTGTACAGCGCATTTAATGTAGTAAAACGTCCCACGGTGCTTCATGAGTGTTATCAAACAAAATTTTACATGAGACATTAAGACAGGTAACCAAAACCTTGGTCAAAGGTTAATTATGTATTAACACTTGGTCCATTTGCATGCATCGTTATAACAGTTGTGACAATAGTTCATTCTAATCAAGTTACTTGTTTTAGTGTTGACTTAGCTCAGTAAGTTTTAAAAAGCAGAGTCTTACTTTGAATATTAGTCTCTGAAAGCAGTGGTCGTTGTTCCAGAGTTTTTTTTCTTCAACTGGCTGAGTTCGGTGAGTCAAATGGATTCTATTCTTGAATGAATTTACAGATTTTCCAAGCCGCTTAAACTATGCACATGCCATCCGGTTGGTTTTAAGGAGCATCTTGAGGAGAGAGGTGGAGAGGTTTAAGAAGGGAATTCTAGAGCTTATGGCCCAGGCAACTGAAGGCACGGCCGCAAAAGGTGGAGCGATTTAAAATTGGAGAGGCGCAAGAGGCCAGAATTGGAGGAGCGCAGAGATCTCTTGGGGGGTTAGAGGAGGAGGAGGAGGAGGTTTCAGAGACGGAAGGGCGAGGCCATGGAAGGATTTCAAAACAAGGATGAGAATTTTAAATTGGAGGTGTTGCTGGACCTGGAGCCAATGTAGGTCAGCGAACACAGGGGTGATGGGTGAAGGGGACTTTGTGTGAGTTAGGATACAGGCAGCAGAGTTTTGGATGAGCTCAGGTTTATGGAGGGTGGAAGATGGGAGGCTGGCCAGGAGAGCTTTGGAATAGTCAACTCTAGAAGTAACAAAGGCATGGATGAGGGTTTAAGCAGATGATAGACCAGGCAGGAGTAGGCGGTCTTGGTGATGAGGTAGATGGATGTACTTCTGTGGGAAATCAGCAATGATTCTCTTCCCCCAGATCAAAAATGATCTGGCTGTTGATCACTGGCTGACATTTCATTGCTTAGTGGAATAGGGGAAAGGCATTGGGCTGCCTCTTCTCACTTATGCACTGTCTGAAAAGGTGGTGGAAGCAGATTCATTAGTAACTTTCAAAAGGGAATTGGATAAATACTTGAAGGGGACAAAGTTTGCAAGGCTAAGGGGAAAGAACAGCAGACAGTGGAACTAATTGGATAGCCCTTTCACAGAGCTGGCACAGGCGAGATGGGCCAAATGGCCTCCTTTGTTGTATGAGTCGATGATTTATCTCATTTGTACTAATGGATCTCCTGGTAAATCACAGGATGTGGGGTAAGTTCAGTAAAGATACACCTAGTGCCTGTTTTCTGTCTGGCGCACTGAAGATTCTGCCTCGTGCTTTTGCAGTAAAAGCTTCAAAGGAAAGTACTGCAGTCGATTTGGGGATGAACAAAGTTCTCTGCAATTGAAAATTACCGTGCTTGCCACAAGAGCTAGAATACCTGTAACCCACTGCCTGTCTTTACTATTTTTTTTTAAAAAGAGCAGCTGAAAGAGCAATTAAACGCTGACCTCGGGCTTTACTTAATAACTGGTCTTAAAGGGACAGCGTAACAAAGACAATGCACAGAATGACTCTAGGAACCGCATGAGGAGTGGCATCGTCTGCAAGCTCTGAAATTGACCTTTCCACAAGCAAAGCCAGGTTTTCAATCTCTGGCTTTTAATGCGTTCTTTCAAACAACTCACCCAGTGTTCACTTAACATCAGTCAGAATTTGTAGCCTTAAAGCAATGCGCACCTATACTTCAGCAGTAGAATAATATATTGTATTTTACGTGGCACAAAGTGCCTATCGTTATAACACAATCCACCCTATAGCTGTGACGGGGAGGGTCACTAGTAACGTACTTAAGGAAAAAAAAACACATACGTACAAATTTGTCACACTTCAGACATCACCCGCTGGCTAATGCAAGTTTTTTGTGTCACGTTTGGCATTAAAATAAAAGAATAAAAAAATAAAACAATCATTTGGATCTGCAGAAAGGGACGGCTGTATCTTAGCAGCGGAGCACTACGTTGTGTGTTACGTGGTGCGATGCTTGTTAGGGAACAGGGCTATTCTCTGACTTTGGGTGGGCAGTGCTATGGGAAATCCACTGGTGTTGCACGGAGGAGCCGAGAGATTGGCGGTGCCGAGGGCGCATGGGAATTGAAAAGAATTTCATGAGCTGGACGCAGAGAGAACGAAGTAAGTATTGGAGTGTTTCCTGGGAAATCTGAGTCAAAAAGAACGATGAACTTTGTGGGTCGTGGACATAATTCAGGAGTGTGCTACGTGTGCACGCATTATTTGTAACACATAATTATAGCC
>NW_027139210.1:0-6694 GCF_035084215.1 Heptranchias perlo
GGAACCACTAAAGAGACTACACGATAACATCAACAAGTTCCATCCCACCATCAAGCTCACCATGGACTACTCCTCAGAATCAGTTTCTTTCTTGGACACACGAATCTCCATCAAAGACGGGCACCTCAGCACCTCACTCTACCGCAAGCCCACGGACAACCTCACGATGCTCCACTTTTCCAGCTTCCACCCTAACCACGTCAAAGAGGCCATCCCCTATGGACAGGCCCTGCGAATACACAGGGTCTGCTCAGACGAGGAGGAACGCGATGGACACCTACAGACGCTGAAAGACGCCCTAGTAAGAACGGGATATGACGCTCGACTCATCGATCGACAGTTCCGACGGGCCACAGCGAAAAATCGCATAGACCTCCTCAGGAGACTAACACGGGACGCAACCAGCAGAGTACCCTTTGTCGTCCAGTACTTCCCCGGAGCGGAGAAACTACGTCATGTTCTCCGCAGCCTTCAACATGTCATCAATGACGACGAACACCTCGCTATGGCCATCCCCACACCTCCACTACTCGCCTTTAAACAGCCACCCAACCTCAAACAGACCATCGTTCGCAGCAAATTATCTAGCTTTCAAGAGAACAGCGTCCACGACACCACACAACCCTGCCACGGTAACCTCTGCAAGACATCCCAGATCATCGACACAGATACCACCATCACACGAGAGGACACCACCCACCAGGTGCATGGTTCATACTCCTATGACTCGGCCAACGTTGTCTACCTCATACGTTGCAGGAAAGGATGCCCCAGAGCATGGTACATTGGCGAGACCATGCAGACGCTGCGACAACGGATGAACGGACACCGCGCAACAATCACCAAACAGGAAGGTTCCCTCCCAGTCGGGGAACACTTCAGCAGTCAAGGACATTCAGCCACCGACCTTCGGGTAAGCGTACTCCAAGGCGGCCTTCGAGACACACGACAACGCAAAATCGTCGAGCAGAAATTGATAGCCAAGTTCCGCACCCATGAGGACGGCCTCAACCGGGATCTTGGGTTCATGTCACGCTACACGTTACCCCACCAGCGAACAAATGTTATCTGTTTTTAATATAACGGGTCAGTTGCTGTCTTTTCTATGTTTCTACCTCTCTATCTCTGTTTTTTTTTGTTTTTTGGGGTTTTTTTTTGGTGATTTGTATATTCGGAGACCTTGCAGGTAACACCTGTCTGTCTGCACACTGATTGCCTTGGCAACGGGCAGTTGAAAAAACTGTCTGTAATCACCAAGCATTGTTCTGTGAATTATAAATGCGATTTCATTTCGAGGATTTCATTTTCAACAACGTTCACCTGAGGAAGGAGGAAGCCTCCGAAAGCTTGTGAATTTAAAAAAAAATTGCTGGAATATAACTTGGTGTTGTAAAATTGTTTACAATTGAAAAAAACTATTAGATTCACCTTTAGGTTCCATGAAAAAAATAACTTTGAAGCCTTTCTTCATAACTATAACCTTTCCTTTCTGTTATCATTCTATAACACTGTAGGTTTAGCAGTCTAACATCAGTCATGGGTAAAGTATGAGAAGGCATTCTGAGACAGGGGATTATTAATCATGTAGATAGGTATGATATGGTATGGTATGACATAGTATGGTAAATGGGAGTCAGCATAGATTCATTGGAGGGAAATCTTACCTAACAAATTTACTGGAGTTATTCAAAGAAATTATGGACCATGTTGACATTGGAAATTCTGTAGATGTGATATATTTAGATTTCAGCAAGGCTTTCATTGGGCTGCACACAGTGATTGGTCCACAAGGCAGGTATGCATGGAATATAAGGTAAGATTTTGTGGTACTGTGAAAATTGACTAAATTAGAGTTACACGAATGGAGTTAAATCAATATGGCAAGGGATCGCTACCGGGGTCAGTGCTGGGGACTTTGCTGTTATTGAGTATAGAAATTATTTGAAGCTGGGGACATGAACAAAGGTGTCTAGGTTTGCAGATGACATGAAATTTGGAGTGCAGGATTGGAGGGTATTCCAGCAATAGGTAAGAGGCAGAGTAAATACAAAGGGTGGGTAGGTGGGCTGATGAGTGGAAAATGGCATTTAATGTGGACAAATGCAGGGTAATGAGACTAGGAAAGGGAGATAAAGAGTAGGAACATAAACTAAATAGCTTTAGGCTACAGAACAGGACACAAACACAGGTGAGAGATCTGAGGGTACTGGTGGATATCTCACTGAAACCAAAAAAGTACAGTGTGAGCAGTAAGAAAAGCTAATTGATTCTTGGCATTTATAATCAGATAGAACATAAATCCCACAAAGCAAGAATGAATTCTATAGTTACTAATAGGGTCACACCTGGAACACTATGGTACAATTTGGTTGCTTTACTGTAGCAGGATATCCAGACATTAGAAGCAGTGCAGAAAAGCAAACAGATACTTAGTTTAAGGCATCTGAACTATAAAGAGAGTTTGAAGAGCCTGGGATTGTTTACTCGGAGATGAGAAGGCTCAGTGGAGATACTATTCAAATATTCAAGATTTGTAGGGGAATGGATGAATTGAACTTCAATAATATGTTTGAGACTGTCACAACTTTGAGAAGCAGAGGACACGGACTCAAGCTTAGAAGAGGGAATGCATCCACACAGTTTAGATCGAACTACTTTATGCAGAGGATATGAAGTACAAGTGTTTTCTTCTTCACTGATTGTAGAAAACTTTTCATTTGTCCACGTGAGTATAAATTTCAATTTTATTATAAATCATTATTATTCCATCCCACCTAATCGGAAGTAGCATTTAGTTGTGCAAAAAGGCATAATGAAATTATAGTGTACGGAGCTCACACCCTTCGTCTAAAATACATTCAGTAATCCAAGCACCCATTATATTTGGATTTTGCCTCTCCAATCAGGCACAGATTGTTATTAAAATTGTCCATGGTTCATAATGCTTAGACTAGTAGTCAGAGGTTCTTGCAAACTCTTATCTCTGGAAATGCTTTGTTAGTGCATAACAGAATCAACAATATCAAAAGGTAGATAAGAACCTGAGAGTCTATTAGGCATATTATCACTCATAGTTTTGTATTAATTATAACTTAATATATATAAAAGTTAAAGTAATCATTTGGAAAAGTACTTCAATAGGTATCTCTGAACTTGCACTTGAAAGGATATGAATTAAAGGATCTTTTTACATAGAATTACAAAGACAAAGAAACAGGCCATTCAACCCAACAGGTGCATGCCGGTTTTAATGCTCCACACGAGCCTCCTCCCACACTTCTTCATCTAACCCCATCAACATATCCTTCTATTCCTTTCTCCCTCATATGTTTATCTAGCTTCCCCTCAAATGCATCTATGCTTGTCATCTCAACTACTGCTTGTGGTAGCGAGTTCCACATTCTAATCACACTCTGGGTAAAGAAGTTTCTCCTGAATTCCCTATTGGATTTATTAGTGACCATCTTATATTTATGGCCCCTAGGTCTGGTCTCCCCGCAAGTGGAAACATCTTCTCTATGTCTACCCTATCAAACCCTTTCATAATCTTAAGGAGCTCTATCAGTACACCCCTCAGTCTTCTCTTTTCGACAAAGAAGAGCCCCAGCCTGTTCAATCTTTCCTGGTAGGTATAACCTCTCAGTTCTGGTATCGTCCTCATAAATCTTTTTTGCACCTTCCCCAGTGCCTCTATATCCTTTTTATAATATGAAGACCAGAACTGTTCATAGTACTCCAAGTGTGGTCTTTCCAAGATTCCATACAAGTTTGTGGCCTCCTTATTCTTCCTACCAAAATCTACCATCTCAAACTTATATTGAAATTCATTTGCCAATTACATGCCCATTCTGCAAGTTTATTAATGTCTTCCTGAATTTTGTCACAGTCCTTCTCAGTATTAACTATACCCCCCAATTTGGTGTTAGTTTGTTAGTTAAAATCTCGCATGATTATTATTGTACGTCCTTTACTCATTTCACATATTTGCTTACATATTTCTTCCTCCATCTCCTTTCCACTATTAGGTGGACCGTAGTATACCCCTATTGGCGTGATCGATCTCCTTCTTGTCTTTTATTTCAATCCATACAGATTCTGTTTCTATCCTTTTGTTAGTTATGTCCCTTGTTTCTACTGCTATTATGTTATCGTAATTAGCATAGCTACTCCACCACCGCCGTCCCCTTCCTTCCATATCCTTTGTGATTATGTTACAACCTGCACATTTAGTTAACCAGTCCTGATCTTTATGTAGCCATGTTTCAGTTGTTCCGACTACATTTGGTTCCTCGCAAATAATTATTGCCTCCAGTTCCCCTGATTTATTTTGGACACTGTGTACATTGCTGTACTGGCAGTTTAATTCGTCTTTAATATTTATTCCTTTTACTTTATTTTCAACAGTCCTTTTCTACTTATGTTCCACCACTGTATTTGTTCCTTGGCCGTTTATGTTATCTTTATTCCTTACTCTGGTCTGGCTTTTACACTCATCTTCTGTTTCTTTTATCTTTAGGTTTTTGTCATTGCTACCAGATCCACCCCCCAACCTTGCTAGTTTAAAGCCTTATCCACCGCCCTATTTATTCTTTCCGCTAGGTCTCTGGTCCCATTCCAGTTCAGGTGGAGCCCATCCCAGCGGTACAGCTCCTTCCAGTCCCAGTCCTGTCCATGAAATGGAACCCCTCCTTCCCACACCAGTCTTTCAGCCACACATTCACCTTTCTGATCTGTCTATCCCGATGCCAATTAGCACGTGGCTCAGATAGTAATCCTGAGATTACCACCTGTGTGGTCCTGCTTTTTAATTTAGTTCCTTGCTTCTGATATTCCCTTAGCAGGACCTCCTCCATGTTCTTCTTTATGTCATTGGAGCCGACATGAACCACGACAACTGGATCCTCCCCCTCCCTTTTCAAGTTCTTCTCCAGTTGCTCCGAGGTGTCCTTTACCCTTGTACCAAGTAGGCAACACACCCTCATGGAGTCCCGGTCGCGACTGCTTAGGACGCTATCTATCTCCCTGATCTTAGAATCCCCAATGAGTACAACCTTTGTATTCTGATCCTCCACGGTGCCATGGTTAGCATTATGGGTAGCCTCCCTGCGGCCTTCATCCTTATCATCACAGGTATCAAGTACCTTGTACCTGTTGGATAGGACCAGTGACTGCGGGATCTCTTTCCCTACCTCTCCTAGGCCCCCACTATCCTGCTGACCAACAGTCACACTCTCCCCTTCCTGCACCTATGCTTTCCTGAGGTGTGACTGTACTCTGCAGAAAACAATCTGGATATTCCGCCCCCTCCCTTATGTGTCGGAGTGTCTTTAACTCGCACTCCAGCTCAAGACTCTGAGCCGGAGTGTCTCAAGCCAGAGACATTTACTGCAGATGTGGTAATCCGGGATAGTCTCGCTGTCCACAAACCCCCACATATTACAATCCTGACACACAGCCTATACTGCCATTTCTAGTTTATATTTATTTATTTAATATTAGTAATTTATTTCTAGGACTAATAGAATCACTTGAGATCTAGATTATATTTAGTAAATGGATTTAGCTAGACTTTCAAATAATTGGTAATTACTTAGTCTTTTTTTATGTATTTTTTTTAATTAAATTTTAAAAGTTGATAGATTAGTTTATAGTCCCTTGGTTTAAATTACATAGCGCCTCCTCCCCCCTCTGCACCTAATTCCCACACTCACCAAATTCCCAGTTGAAAGTCCTCACTCTGTTAACAATTCACGCTGTTAGAAGTTCACTCTCAGACCTTATCAACCTCTGATGGTACGTCTATATTGAGTGGACGAGCAACTTGATAAGTGCAGTTTATCATTCAATGGAGAACAAATAGAAAAACCGTGTTATTTTGTGTTTGGTTGTAAATTTTCCCACAACAAAAACTCTGCAGATCTTGGTCTTCAAAGTGCCTTTTATCAAGATATTGCACAGTGTTGTTTTTTTTTATTCGTTCATGGGATGTGAGCGTCGTTGGCAAGACCAGCATTTATTGCCCATCCCGAATTGCCCTTGAGAAGGTGGTGGTGAGCCGCCTTTTTGAACCGCCGTGATCCATGAAGTGAAGTTTCTCCCACGGTGCTGTTAGGAAGGGAGTACCAGGATTTTGACCCAGCGACGAGGAAGGAACGGCGATATATGTCCAAGTGGGATGGTGTGTGACTTGGAGGGGAACGTGCAGGTGGTGTTGTTCCCATGTGCCTGCTGCCCTTGTCCTTCTAGGTGGTAGAAGTTGCGCGTTTGGGAGATGCTGTCGAAGAAGCCTTGGCGAGTTGCTGCAGTGCATCCTGTGGATGGTACACACTGCAGCCACAGTGCGCCGGTGATGAAGTGAGTGAATGTTTAGGTTGGTGGATGGGGTACCAATCAAGTGGGCTGCTTTGTCCTGGATGGTGTCGAGCTTCTTGAGTGTTGTTGGAGCTGCACTCATCCAGGCAAGTGGAGAGTATTCCATCACACACCTGACCTGTGCCTCAGAGACGGTGGAAAGGCTTTGGGTAGTTAGGAGGTGAGTCAATCGCCGCAGAATACCCAGTATCTGACCTGCTCTTGTAGCCACAGTACTTATGTGGCTGGTCCAGTTAAGTTTCTGGTCAATGGTGACCCCCATGATGTTGATGGTGGGGGATTTGCAATGGTAAAGCCGTTGAATGTCAAGGGGAGGTGGTTA
>NW_027139211.1:0-27500 GCF_035084215.1 Heptranchias perlo
GATCGTTCCCTCTCTCACGCTCTCTCTCTCTCTCTCAGTCCGATCGTTCCCTCTTTCACACTCTCTCTCTCTCTCTCAGTCCGATCGTTCCCTCTCTCACGCGCTCTCTCTCTCTCAGTCCGATCGTTCCCTCTTTCAATCTCTCTCTCTCTCTCAGTCCGATCGATCCCTCTCTCACTCTCTCTCTCTCTCTCTCTCTCAGTCCGATCGTTCCCTCTCTGACTCTCTCTCCCTCTCTCAGTCCGATCGATCCCTCTCTCACACTCTCTCTCTCTCTCTCTCTCTCAATCTCTCTCTCTCTCTCAGTCCGATCGATCCCTCTCTCACTCTCTCTCTCTCTCTCTCTCTCTCTCAGTCCGATCGTTCCCTCTCTCTCTCTCTCTCTCTCTCTCAGTCCGATCGTTCCCTCTCTCACGCTCTCTCTCTCTCTCTCAGTCCGATCGTTCCCTCTCTCACACTCTCTCTCTCTCTCAGTCCGATCGTTCCCTCTCTCACGCTCTCTCTCTCTCTCTCTCTCAGTCCGATCGTTCCCTCTCACACTCTCTCTCTCTCACTCAGTCCGATCGATCCCTCTCTCACACTCTCTCTCTCTCTCTCTCTCTCAGTCCGATCGTTCCCTCTCTCTCTCTCTCCCCCTCAGTCCGATCGTTCCCTCTCTCACGCTCTCTCTCTCTCTCTCTCTCTCAGTCCGATCGTTCCCTCTCTCACACTCTCTCTCTTTCTCTCTCAGTCCGATCGTTCCCTCTCTCTCTCTCTCTCAGTCCGATCGTTCCCTCTCTCACGCTCTCTCTCTCTCTCTCAGTCCGATCGTTCCCTCTCTCTCGCTCTCTCTCAGTCCGATCGTTCCCTCTCTCACGCTCTCGCTCTCTCTAACTCTCAGTCCGATCGTTCCCTCTCTCACACTCTCTCTCTCTCTCAGTCCGATCGTTCCCTCTCTCTCTCTCTCTCTCTCTCAGTCCGATCGATCCCTCTCTCACTCTCTCTCTCTCTCTCGCTCTCAGTCCGATCGTTCCCTCTCTCACACTCTCTCTCTCTCTCTCTCTCTCATTCCGATCGTTCCCTCTCACTCTCTCTCTCAGTCCGATCGTTCCCTCTCTCACGCTCTCTCTCTCTCTCTCTCAGTCCGATCGTTCCCTCTCTCACACTCTCTCTCTCTCTCTCAGTCCGATCGTTCCCTCTCTCACGCGCTCTCTCTCTCTCAGTCCGATCGTTCCCTCTTTCAATCTCTCTCTCTCTCTCAGTCCGATCGATCCCTCTCTCACTCTCTCTCTCTCTCTCTCTCTCTCAGTCCGATCGTTCCCTCTCTGACTCTCTCTCCCTCTCTCAGTCCGATCGATCCCTCTCTCACACTCTCTCTCTCAATCTCTCTCTCTCTCTCAGTCCGATCGATCCCTCTCTCACTCTCTCTCTCTCTCTCTCTCAGTCCGATCGTTCCCTCTCTCTCTCTCTCTCTCTCTCTCAGTCCGATCGTTCCCTCTCTCACGCTCTCTCTCTCTCTCTCTCTCTCAGTCCGATCGTTCCCTCTGTCACACTCTCTCTCTCTCTCAGTCCGATCGTTCCCTCTCTCACGCTCTCTCTCTCTCTCTCTCTCAGTCCGATCGTTCCCTCTCACACTCTCTCTCTCTCTCTCAGTCCGATCGATCCCTCTCTCACACTCTCTCTCTCTCTCTCTCTCAGTCCGATCGTTCCCTCTCTCTCTCTCTCCCTCAGTCCGATCGTTCCCTCTCTCACGCTCTCTCTCTCTCTCTCTCTCAGTCCGATCGTTCCCTCTCTCACACTCTCTCTCTTTCTCTCTCAGTCCGATCGTTCCCTCTCTCTCTCTCTCTCAGTCCGATCGTTCCCTCTCTCACGCTCTCTCTCTCTCTCTCTCTCAGTCCGATCGTTCCCTCTCTCTCGCTCTCTCTCAGTCCGATCGTTCCCTCTCTCACGCTCTCTCTCTCTCTAACTCTCAGTCCGATCGTTCCCTCTCTCACACTCTCTCTCTCTCTCAGTCCGATCGTTCCCTCTCTCTCTCTCTCTCTCTCTCAGTCCGATCGTTCCCTCTCTCACACTCTCTCTCTCTCTCTCTCTCTCAGTCCGATCGTTCCCTTGCTCAAGCTCTCTCTCTCTCTCAGTCCGATCGTTCCCTCTCTCTCTCTCTCTCTCTCTCAGTCCGATCCTTCCCTCTCTCACACTCTCTCTCTCTCTCAGTCCGATCGTTCCCTCTCTCACTCTCTCTCTCTCTCTCAGTCCGATCGTTCCCTCTCTCACGCTCTCTCTCTCTCAGTCCGATCGTTCCCTCTCTCACAATCTCTCTCTCTCTCTCTCTCAGTCCGATCGTTCCCTCTCTCACACTCTCTCTCTCTCTCAGTCCGATCGTTCCCTCTCTCTCTCTCTCTGTCCGTTCGATCCCTCTCTCACACTCTCTCTCTCAATCCGATCGTTCCCTCTCTCACTCTCTCTCTCTCTCTCAGTCCGATCGTTCCCTCTCTCACTCTCTCTCTCTCTCTCAGTCCGATCGTTCCCTCTCTCACACTCTCTCTCTCTCTGTCCGATCGATCCCTCTCTCACGCTCTCTCTCTCTCTCTCTCTCTCTCAGTCCGATCGTTCCCTCTCTCACTCTCTCTCTCTCTCTCTCAGTCCGATCGTTCCCTCTCTCACACTCTCTCTCTCTCTCAGTCCGATCGTTCCCTCTCTCACTCTCTCTCTCTCTCTCTCAGTCCGATCGTTCCCTCTCTCTCTCTCTCTCTCTCTCTCTCTCTCAGTCCGATCGTTCCCTCTCTCACACTCTCTCTCTCTCTCTCTCAGTCCGATCGTTCCCTCTCTCACACTCTCTCTCTCTCTCTCAGTCCGATCGTTCCCTCTCTCACGCTCTCTCACACTCTCTCTCTCTCTCAGTCCGATCGTTCCCTCTCTCACGCTCTCTCACACTCTCTCTCTCTCTCAGTCCGATCGTTCCCTCTCTCACTCTCTCTCTCAGTCCGATCGTTCCCTCTCTCACACTCTCTCTCTCTCTCTATCAGTCCGATCGTTCCCTCTCTCACGCTCTCTCTCTCTCTCTCTCAATCTCTCTCAGTCCGATCGTTCCCTCTCTCACTCTCTCTCTCTCTCTCAGTCCGATCCTTCCCTCTCTCACACTCTCTCTCTCTCTCAGTCCGATCGTTCCCTCTCTCACACTCTCTCTCTCTCTCTGTCCGATCGTTCCCTCTCTCACGCTCTCTCACACTCTCTCTCTCTCTCAGTCCGATCGTTCCCCTCTCTCACGCTCTCTCACACTCTCTCTCTCTCTCAGTCCGATCGTTCCCTCTCTCACTCTCTCTCTCAGTCCGATCGTTCCCTCTCTCACACTCTCTCTCTCTCTCTCTCAGTCCGATCGTTCCCTCTCTCTCTCTCTCTCTCTCAGTCCGATCGTTCCCTCTCTCACACTCTCTCTCTCTGTCCGATCGTTCCCTCTCTCACTCTCTCTCTCTCTCTCTCAATCCGATCGTTCCGTCTCTCACACTCTCTCTCTCTCAGTCCGATCGTTCCCTCTCTCACACTCTCTCTCTCTCAGTCCGATCGTTCCCTCTCTCACGCTCTCTCTCTCTCTCTCTCAGTCCGATCGTTCCCTCTCTCTCGCTCTCTCTCAGTCCGATCGTTCCCTCTCTCACACTCTCTCTCTCTCTCTCTCTCTCTCAGTCCGATCGTTCCCTCTCTCACACTCTCTCTCTCTCTCTCAGTCCGATCGTTCCCTCTCTCACGCTCTCTCTCTCTCTCAGTCCGATCGTTCCCTCTCTCACGCTCTCTCTCTCTCAGTCCGATCGTTCCCTCTCTCACACTCTCTCTCTCTCTCAGACCGATCGTTCCCTCTCTCACACTCTCTCTCTCTCTCTCTCTCTCAATCTAACTCTCTCTCTCAGTACGATCGATCCCTCTCTCACACTCTCTCTCTCTCTCTCTCTCTCAATCTCTCTCTCTCTCTCAGTCCGATCGATCCCTCTCTCACTCTCTCTCTCTATCTCTCTGTCCGATCGATCCCTCTCTCACACTCTCTCTCTCTCCCTCTCTCAGTCCGATCGTTCCCTCTCTCACACTCTCTCTCTCTCTCTCTCTCTCAATCTCTCTCTCTCTCTCAGTCCGATCGATCCCTCTCTCACTCTCTCTCTCTCTCTCGCTCTCAATCCGATCGTTCCCTCTCTCACACTCTCTCTCTCTCTCTCTCTCAGTCCGATCGTTCCCTCTCAGTCTCTCTCTCAGTCCGATCGTTCCCTCTCTCACGCTCTCTCTCTCTCTCTCAGTCCGATCGTTCGCTCTCTCACACTCTCTCTCTCTCTCAGTCCGATCGTTCCCTCTCTCACGCTCTCTCTCTCTCTCAGTCCGATCGTTCCCTCTTTCAATCTCTCTCTCTCTCTCAGTCCGATCGATCCCTCTCTCACTCTCTCTCTCTCTCTCTCTCAGTCCGATCGTTCCCTCTCTGACTCTCTCTCCCTCTCTCAGTCCGATCGATCCCTCTCTCACACTCTCTCTCTCTCTCTCTCTCTCTCAATCTCTCTCTCTCTCTCAGTCCGATTGATCCCTCTCTCACTCTCTCTCTCTCTCTCTCTCAGTCCGATCGTTCCCTCTCTCTCTCTCTCTCTCTCTCTCAGTCCGATCGTTCCCTCTCTCACGCTCTCTCTCTCTCTCTCTCTCTCAGTCCGATCGTTCCCTCTCTCTCTCTCTCCCTCAGTCCGATCGTTCCCTCTCTCACGCTCTCTCTCTCTCTCTCTCTCTCTCAGTCCGATCGTTCCCTCTCTCACACTCTCTCTCTTTCTCTCTCAGTCCGATCGTTCCCTCTCTCACGCTCTCTCTCTCTCTCTCTCTCAGTCCAATCGTTCCCTCTCTCTCGCTCTCTCTCAGTCCGATCGTTCCCTCTCTCACGCTCTCTCTCTCTCTAACTCTCAGTCCGATCGTTCCCTCTCTCACACTCTCTCTCTCTCTCAGTCCGATCGTTCCCTCTCTCACACTCTCTCTCTCTCTCAGTCCGATCGTTCCCTTGCTCAAGCTCCCTCTCTCTCAGTCCGATCGTTCCCTCTCTCACACTCTCTCTCTCTCTCTCTCTCAGTCCGATCGTTCCCTTGCTCAAGCTCTCTCTCTCTCTGTCCGATCGTTCCCTCTCTCACACTCTCTCTCTCTCTCTCGCTCAGTCCGATCCTTCCCTCTCTCACAATATCTCTCTCTCTCAGTCCGATCGTTCCCTCTCTCACTCTCTCTCTCTCTCTCAGTCCGATCGTTCCCTCTCTCACGCTCTCTCTCTCTCAGTCCGATCGTTCCCTCTCTCACAATATCTCTCTCTCTCTCTCTCAGTCCGATCGTTCCCTCTCTCACACTCTCTCTCTCTCTCAGTCCGATCGTTCCCTCTCTCTCTCTCTCTGTCCGTTCGATCCCTCTCTCACACTCTCTCTCTCAATCCGATCGTTCCCTCTCTCACTCTCTCTCTCTCTCTGTCCGATCGTTCCCTCTCTCACTCTCTCTCTCTCTCTCAGTCCGATCGTTCCCTCTCTCACACTCTCTCTCTGTCCGATCGATCCCTCTCTCACGCTCTCTCTCTCTCTCTCTCTCTCTCTCAGTCCGATCGTTCCCTCTCTCACGCTCTCTCTCTCTCTCTCTCAGTCCGATCGTTCCCTCTCTCACACTCTCTCTCTCTCTCTCAGTCCGATCGTTCCCTCTCTCACGCTCTCTCTCTCTCTCTCAGTCCGATCGTTCCCTCTCTCACTCTCTCTCTCTCTCTCAGTCCGATCGTTCCCTCTCTCACACTCTCTCTCTGTCCGATCTATCCCTCTCTCACGCTCTCTCTCTCTCTCTCTCTCTCTCAGTCCGATCGTTCCCTCTCTCACGCTCTCTCTCTCTCAGTCCGATCGTTCCCTCTCTCACACTCTCTCTCTCTCTCAGACCGATCGTTCCCTCTCTCACACTCTCTCTCTCTCTCTCTCTCAATCTATCTCTCTCTCTCAGTACGATCGATCCCTCTCTCACACTCTCTCTCTCTCTCTCTCTCAATCTCTCTCTCTCTCTCAGTCCGATCGATCCCTCTCTCACTCTCTCTCTCTCTCTCTCTCTCAGTCCGATCGATCCCTCTCTCACACTCTCTCTCTCTCCCTCTCTCAGTCCGATCGTTCCCTCTCTCACACTCTCTCTCTCTCTCTCTCTCTCAATCTCTCTCTCTCTCTCAGTCCGATCGATCCCTCTCTCACTCTCTCTCTCTCGCTCTCAGTCCGATCGTTCCCTCTCTCACACTCTCTCTCTCTCTCTCTCTCAGTCCGATCGTTCCCTCTCACTCTCTCTCTCAGTCCGATCGTTCCCTCTCTCACGCTCTCTCTCTCTCTCTCAGTCCGATCGTTCCCTCTTTCACACTCTCTCTCTCTCTCTCAGTCCGATCGTTCCCTCTCTCACGCGCTCTCTCTCTCTCAGTCCGATCGTTCCCTCTTTCAATCTCTCTCTCTCTCTCAGTCCGATCGATCCCTCTCTCACTCTCTCTCTCTCTCAGTCCGATCGTTCCCTCTCTGACTCTCTCTCCCTCTCTCAGTCCGATCGATCCCTCTCTCACACTCTCTCTCTCTCTCTCTCTCTCTCAATCTCTCTCTCTCTCTCAGTCCGATCGATCCCTCTCTCACTCTCTCTCTCTCTCTCAGTCCGATCGTTCCCTCTCTCACGCTCTCTCTCTCTCTCTCTCTCTCTCAGTCCGATCGTTCCCTCTCTCACACTCTCTCTCTCTCTCAGTCCGATCGTTCCCTCTCTCACGCTCTCTCTCTCTCTCTCTCTCAGTCCGATCGTTCCCTCTCACACTCTCTCTCTCTCACTCAGTCCGATCGATCCCTCTCTCACACTCTCTCTCTCTCTCTCTCTCAGTCCGATCGTTCCCTCTCTCTCTCTCTCCCTCAGTCCGATCGTTCCCTCTCTCACGCTCTCTCTCTCTCTCTCAGTCCGATCGTTCCCTCTCTCACACTCTCTCTCTTTCTCTCTCAGTCCGATCGTTCCCTCTCTCTCTCAGTCCGATCGTTCCCTCTCTCACGCTCTCTCTCTCTCTCTCAGTCCGATCGTTCCCTCTCTCTCGCTCTCTCTCAGTCCGATCGTTCCCTCTCTCACGCTCTCGCTCTCTCTAACTCTCAGTCCGATCGTTCCCTCTCTCACACTCTCTCTCTCTCTCAGTCCGATCGTTCCCTCTCTCTCTCTCTCTCTCTCTCAGTCCGATCGATCCCTCTCTCACTCTCTCTCTCTCTCTCGCTCTCAGTCCGATCGTTCCCTCTCTCACACTCTCTCTCTCTCTCTCTCTCTCATTCCGATCGTTCCCTCTCACTCTCTCTCTCAGTCCGATCGTTCCCTCTCTCACGCTCTCTCTCTCTCTCTCTCAGTCCGATCGTTCCCTCTCTCACACTCTCTCTCTCTCTCTCAGTCCGATCGTTCCCTCTCTCACGCGCTCTCTCTCTCTCAGTCCGATCGTTCCCTCTTTCAATCTCTCTCTCTCTCTCAGTCCGATCGATCCCTCTCTCACTCTCTCTCTCTCTCTCTCTCTCTCAGTCCGATCGTTCCCTCTCTGACTCTCTCTCCCTCTCTCAGTCCGATCGATCCCTCTCTCACACTCTCTCTCTCTCTCTCTCTCAATCTCTCTCTCTCTCTCAGTCCGATCGATCCCTCTCTCACTCTCTCTCTCTCTCTCTCTCAGTCCGATCGTTCCCTCTCTCTCTCTCTCTCTCTCAGTCCGATCGTTCCCTCTCTCACGCTCTCTCTCTCTCTCTCTCTCTCAGTCCGATCGTTCCCTCTGTCACACTCTCTCTCTCTCTCAGTCCGATCGTTCCCTCTCTCACGCTCTCTCTCTCTCTCTCTCTCTCAGTCCGATCGTTCCCTCTCACAATCTCTCTCTCTCTCAGTCCGATCGATCCCTCTCTCACACTCTCTCTCTCTCTCTCTCTCAGTCCGATCGTTCCCTCTCTCTCTCTCTCCCTCAGTCCGATCGTTCCCTCTCTCACGCTCTCTCTCTCTCTCTCTCTCAGTCCGATCGTTCCCTCTCTCACACTCTCTCTCTTTCTCTCTCAGTCCGATCGTTCCCTCTCTCTCTCTCTCTCAGTCCGATCGTTCCCTCTCTCACGCTCTCTCTCTCTCTCTCTCTCAGTCCGATCGTTCCCTCTCTCTCGCTCTCTCTCAGTCCGATCGTTCCCTCTCTCACGCTCTCTCTCTCTCTAACTCTCAGTCCGATCGTTCCCTCTCTCACACTCTCTCTCTCTCTCAGTCCGATCGTTCCCTCTCTCTCTCTCTCTCTCTCTCAGTCCGATCGTTCCCTCTCTCACACTCTCTCTCTCTCTCTCTCTCTCAGTCCGATCGTTCCCTTGCTCAAGCTCTCTCTCTCTCTCAGTCCGATCGTTCCCTCTCTCTCTCTCTCTCTCTCTCAGTCCGATCCTTCCCTCTCTCACACTCTCTCTCTCTCTCAGTCCGATCGTTCCCTCTCTCACTCTCTCTCTCTCTCTCAGTCCGATCGTTCCCTCTCTCACGCTCTCGCTCTCTCAGTCCGATCGTTCCCTCTCTCACAATCTCTCTCTCTCTCTCTCTCTCTCACAGTCCGATCGTTCCCTCTCTCACACTCTCTCTCTCTCTCAGTCCGATCGTTCCCTCTCTCTCTCTCTCTGTCCGTTCGATCCCTCTCTCACACTCTCTCTCTCAATCCGATCGTTCCCTCTCTCACTCTCTCTCTCTCTCTCAGTCCGATCGTTCCCTCTCTCACTCTCTCTCTCTCTCTCAGTCCGATCGTTCCCTCTCTCACACTCTCTCTCTCTCTGTCCGATCGATCCCTCTCTCACGCTCTCTCTCTCTCTCTCTCTCTCTCAGTCCGATCGTTCCCTCTCTCACTCTCTCTCTCTCTCTCTCAGTCCGATCGTTCCCTCTCTCACACTCTCTCTCTCTCTCAGTCCGATCGTTCCCTCTCTCACTCTCTCTCTCTCTCTCTCAGTCCGATCGTTCCCTCTCTCTCTCTCTCTCTCTCTCTCTCTCTCAGTCCGATCGTTCCCTCTCTCACACTCTCTCTCTCTCTCTCTCAGTCCGATCGTTCCCTCTCTCACGCTCTCTCTCTCTCTCTCACTCTCTCTCAGTCCGATCGTTCCCTCTCTCACTCTCTCTCTCTCTCTCAGTCCGATCCTTCCCTCTCTCACTCTCTTTCTCTCTCTCAGTCCGATCGTTCCCTCTCTCACACTCTCTCTCTCTCTCAGTCCGATCGTTCCCTCTCTCTCTCTCTCTCTCTCTCTCTCTCAGTCCGATCGTTGCCTCTCTCACACTCTCTCTCTCTCTCAGTCCGATCGTTCCCTCTCTCACACTCTCTCTCTCTCTCTCAGTCCGATCGTTCCCTCTCTCACGCTCTCTCACACTCTCTCTCTCTCTCAGTCCGATCGTTCCCTCTCTCACGCTCTCTCACACTCTCTCTCTCTCTCAGTCCGATCGTTCCCTCTCTCACTCTCTCTCTCAGTCCGATCGTTCCCTCTCTCACACTCTCTCTCTCTCTCTCTCAGTCCGATCGTTCCCTCTCTCACGCTCTCTCTCTCTCTCTCTCAATCTCTCTCAGTCCGATCGTTCCCTCTCTCACTCTCTCTCTCTCTCTCAGTCCGATCCTTCCCTCTCTCACTCTCTTTCTCTCTCTCAGTCCGATCGTTCCCTCTCTCACACTCTCTCTCTCTCTCAGTCCGATCGTTCCCTCTCTCACTCTCTCTCTCTCTCTCTCTCTCTCTCTCAGTCCGATCGTTCCCTCTCTCACACTCTCTCTCTCTCTCAGTCCGATCGTTCCCTCTCTCACACTCTCTCTCTCTCTCTGTCCGATCGTTCCCTCTCTCACGCTCTCTCACACTCTCTCTCTCTCTCAGTCCGATCGTTCCCTCTCTCACGCTCTCTCACACTCTCTCTCTCTCTCAGTCCGATCGTTCCCTCTCTCACTCTCTCTCTCAGTCCGATCGTTCCCTCTCTCACACTCTCTCTCTCTCTCTCTCAGTCCGATCGTTCCCTCTCTCTCTCTCTCTCTCTCAGTCCGATCGTTCCCTCTCTCACACTCTCTCTCTCTGTCCGATCGTTCCCTCTCTCACTCTCTCTCTCTCTCTCTCAGTCCGATCGTTCCGTCTCTCACACTCTCTCTCTCTCAGTCCGATCGTTCCCTCTCTCACACTCTCTCTCTCTCAGTCCGATCGTTCCCTCTCTCACGCTCTCTCTCTCTCTCTCTCAGTCCGATCGTTCCCTCTCTCTCGCTCTCTCTCAGTCCGATCGTTCCCTCTCTCACACTCTCTCTCTCTCTCTCTCTCTCTCAGTCCGATCGTTCCCTCTCTCACACTCTCTCTCTCTCTCTCAGTCCGATCGTTCCCTCTCTCACGCTCTCTCTCTCTCTCAGTCCGATCGTTCCCTCTCTCACGCTCTCTCTCTCTCAGTCCGATCGTTCCCTCTCTCACACTCTCTCTCTCTCTCAGACCGATCGTTCCCTCTCTCACACTCTCTCTCTCTCTCTCTCTCTCAATCTAACTCTCTCTCTCAGTACGATCGATCCCTCTCTCACACTCTCTCTCTCTCTCTCTCTCTCAATCTCTCTCTCTCTCTCAGTCCGATCGATCCCTCTCTCACTCTCTCTCTCTATCTCTCTGTCCGATCGATCCCTCTCTCACACTCTCTCTCTCTCCCTCTCTCAGTCCGATCGTTCCCTCTCTCACACTCTCTCTCTCTCTCTCTCTCTCAATCTCTCTCTCTCTCTCAGTCCGATCGATCCCTCTCTCACTCTCTCTCTCTCTCTCGCTCTCAATCCGATCGTTCCCTCTCTCACACTCTCTCTCTCTCTCTCTCTCAGTCCGATCGTTCCCTCTCAGTCTCTCTCTCAGTCCGATCGTTCCCTCTCTCACGCTCTCTCTCTCTCTCTCAGTCCGATCGTTCGCTCTCTCACACTCTCTCTCTCTCTCAGTCCGATCGTTCCCTCTCTCACGCTCTCTCTCTCTCTCAGTCCGATCGTTCCCTCTTTCAATCTCTCTCTCTCTCTCAGTCCGATCGATCCCTCTCTCACTCTCTCTCTCTCTCTCTCTCAGTCCGATCGTTCCCTCTCTGACTCTCTCTCCCTCTCTCAGTCCGATCGATCCCTCTCTCACACTCTCTCTCTCTCTCTCTCTCTCTCAATCTCTCTCTCTCTCTCAGTCCGATCGATCCCTCTCTCACTCTCTCTCTCTCTCTCTCTCAGTCCGATCGTTCCCTCTCTCTCTCTCTCTCTCTCTCTCAGTCCGATCGTTCCCTCTCTCACGCTCTCTCTCTCTCTCTCTCTCTCAGTCCGATCGTTCCCTCTCTCTCTCTCTCCCTCAGTCCGATCGTTCCCTCTCTCACGCTCTCTCTCTCTCTCTCTCTCTCTCAGTCCGATCGTTCCCTCTCTCACACTCTCTCTCTTTCTCTCTCAGTCCGATCGTTCCCTCTCTCTCTCTCTCTCTCTCTCAGTCCGATCGTTCCCTCTCTCACGCTCTCTCTCTCTCTCTCTCTCAGTCCGATCGTTCCCTCTCTCTCGCTCTCTCTCAGTCCGATCGTTCCCTCTCTCACGCTCTCTCTCTCTCTAACTCTCAGTCCGATCGTTCCCTCTCTCACACTCTCTCTCTCTCTCTCAGTCCGATCGTTCCCTCTCTCACACTCTCTCTCTCTCTCTCTCTCAGTCCGATCGTTCCCTTGCTCAAGCTCCCTCTCTCTCAGTCCGATCGTTCCCTCTCTCACACTCTCTCTCTCTCTCTCTCTCTCAGTCCGATCGTTCCCTTGCTCAAGCTCTCTCTCTCTCTGTCCGATCGTTCCCTCTCTCTCTCTCTCTCTCGCTCAGTCCGATCCTTCCCTCTCTCACGCTCTCTCTCTCTCAGTCCGATCGTTCCCTCTCTCACAATATCTCTCTCTCTCTCTCTCAGTCCGATCGTTCCCTCTCTCACACTCTCTCTCTCTCTCAGTCCGATCGTTCCCTCTCTCTCTCTCTCTGTCCGTTCGATCCCTCTCTCACACTCTCTCTCTCAATCCGATCGTTCCCTCTCTCACTCTCTCTCTCTCTCTGTCCGATCGTTCCCTCTCTCACTCTCTCTCTCTCTCTCAGTCCGATCGTTCCCTCTCTCACACTCTCTCTCTGTCCGATCGATCCCTCTCTCACGCTCTCTCTCTCTCTCTCTCTCTCTCTCTCTCAGTCCGATCGTTCCCTCTCTCACGCTCTCTCTCTCTCTCTCTCAGTCCGATCGTTCCCTCTCTCACACTCTCTCTCTCTCTCTCAGTCCGATCGTTCCCTCTCTCACGCTCTCTCTCTCTCTCTCAGTCCGATCGTTCCCTCTCTCACTCTCTCTCTCTCTCTCAGTCCGATCGTTCCCTCTCTCACACTCTCTCTCTGTCCGATCTATCCCTCTCTCACGCTCTCTCTCTCTCTCTCTCTCTCTCAGTCCGATCGTTCCCTCTCTCACGCTCTCTCTCTCTCTCAGTCCGATCGTTCCCTCTCTCACACTCTCTCTCTCTCTCTCAGTCCGATCGTTCCCTCTCTCACGCTCTCTCTCTCTCTCTCTCAGTCCGATCGTTCCCTCTCTCACTCTCTCTCTCTCTCTCAGTCCGATCCTTCCCTCTCTCACACTCTCTCTCTCTCTCAGTCCGATCGTTCCCTCTCTCACTCTCTCTCTCTCTCTCTCTCTCAGTCCGATCGTTCCCTCTCTCTCTCTCTCTCTCTCTCTCAGTCCGATCGTTCCCTCTCTCACACTCTCTCTCTCTCTCTCTCTCAGTCCGATCGTTCCCTCTCTCACGCTCTCTCTCTCTCTCTCTCTCTCAGTCCGATCGTTCCCTCTCTCACTCTCTCTCTCTCTCTCAGTCCGATCGTTCCCTCTCTCACTCTCTTTCTCTCTCTCAGTCCGATCGTTCCCTCTCTCACACTCTCTCTCTCTCTCTCTCTCTCAGTCCGATCGTTCCCTCTCTCACTCTCTCTCTCTCTCTCTCTCTCTCTCTCAGTCCGATCGTTCCCTCTCTCACACTCTCTCTCTCTCTCAGTCTGATCGTTCCCTCTCTCACACTCTCTCTCTCTCTCTCAGTCCGATCGTTCCCTCTCTCACGCTCTCTCACACTCTATCTCTCTCTCAGTCCGATCGTTCCCTCTCTCACGCTCTCTCACACTCTCTCTCTCTCTCAGTCCGATCGTTCCCTCTCTCACTCTCTCTCTCTCTCTCAGTCCGATCGTTCCCTCTCTCACACTCTCTCTCTCTCTCTCTCTCAGTCCGATCGTTCCCTCTCTCTCTCTCTCTCAGTCCGATCGTTCCCTCTCTCACACTCTCTCTCTCTCTCTCAGTCCGATCGTTCCCTCTCTCACTCTCTCTCTCTCTCTCTCAGTCCGATCGTTCCGTCTCTCACACTCTCTCTCTCTCAGTCCGATCGTTCCCTCTCTCACACTCTCTCTCTCTCTCAGTCCGATCGTTCCCTCTCTCACGCTCTCTCTCTCTCTCTCTCTCAGTCCGATCTTTCCCTCTCTCACTCTCTCTATCTCTCTCTCAGTCCGATCGTTCCGTCTCTCACACTCTCTCTCTCTCTCTCTCAGTCCGATCGTTCCCTCTCTCACTCTCTCTCTCTCTCTCAGTCCGATCCTTCCCTCTCTCACTCTCTTTCTCTCTCTCAGTCCGATCGTTCCCTCTCTCACACTCTCTCTCTCTCTCTCTCTCAGTCCGATCGTTCCGTCTCTCACACTCTCTCTCTCTCTCTCAGTCCGATCGTTCCCTCTCTCACGCTCTCTCTCTCTCAGTCCGATCGTTCACTCTCTCTCTCTCTCTCTCAGTCCGATCCTTCCCTCTCTCACACTCTCTCTCCCTCTCAGTCCGATCGTTCCCTCTCTCACTCTCTCTCACTCTCTCAGTCCGATCGTTCCCTCTCTCACGCTCTCTCTCTCTCAGTCCGATCGTTCCCTCTCTCACACTCTCTCTCTCTCTCAGACCGATCGTTCCCTCTCTCACACTCTCTCTCTCTCTCTCTCTCTCAATCTATCTCTCTCTCTCAGTACGATCGATCCCTCTCTCACACTCTCTCTCTCTCTCTCTCTCTCAATCTCTCTCTCTCTCTCAGTCCGATCGAACCCTCTCTCACTCTCTCTCTCTCTCTCTCTCTCTCAGTCCGATCGATCCCGCTCTCACACTCTCTCTCTCTCCCTCTCTCAGTCCGATCGTTCCCTCTCTCACACTCTCTCTCTCTCTCTCTCTCAATCTCTCTCTCTCTCTCAGTCCGATCGATCCCTCTCTCACTCTCTCTCTCTCTCTCGCTCTCAGTCTGATCGTTCCCTCTCTCACACTCTCTCTCTCTCTCTCTCTCTCTCTCAGTCCTATCGTTCCCTCTCACTCTCTCTCTCAGTCCGATCGATCCCTCTCTCACGCTCTCTCTCTCTCTCTCTCAGTCCGATCGTTCCCTCTCTCACACTCACTCTCTCTCTCAGTCCGATCGTTCCCTCTCTCACGCTCTCTCTCTCTCTCAGTCCGATCGTTCCCTCTTTCAATCTCTCTCTCTCTCTCAGTCCGATCGATCCCTCTCTGACTCTCTCTCCCTCTCTCAGTCCGATCGATCCCTCTCTCACACACTCTCTCTCTCTCTCTCTCTCAATCTCTCTCTCTCTCTCAGTCCGATCGATCCCTCTCTCACTCTCTCTCTCTCTCTCTCTCTCAGTCCGATCGTTCCCTCTCTCTCTCTCTCTCTCTCAGTCCGATCGTTCCCTCTCTCACGCTCTCTCTCTCTCTCTCTCTCTCAGTCCGATCGTTCCCTCTCTCACACTCTCTCTCTCTCAGTCCGATCGTTCCCTCTCTCACGCTCTCTCTCTCTCTCTCTCAGTCCGATCGTTCCCTCTCACACTCTCTCTCTCTCTCTCAGTCCGATCGATCCCTCTCTCACACTCTCTCTCTCTCTCTCTCTCAGTCCGATCGTTCCCTCTCTCTCTCTCTCCCTCAGTCCGATCGTTCCCTCTCTCACGCTCTCTCTCTCTCTCTCTCTCAGTCCGATCGTTCCCTCTCTCACACTCTCCTCTCTTTCTCTCTCAGTCCGATCGTTCCCTCTCTCTCTCTCTCTCTCAGTCCGATCGTTCCCTCTCTCACGCTCTCTCTCTCTCTCTCTCTCTCAGTCCGATCGTTCCCTCTCTCTCGCTCTCTCTCAGTCCGATCGTTCCCTCTCTCACGCTCTCTCTCTCTCTAACTCTCAGTCCGATCGTTCCCTCTCTCACACTCTCTCTCTCTCTCAGTCCGATCGTTCCCTCTCTCTCTCTTTCTCTCTCAGTCCGATCGTTCCCTCTCTCACACTCTCTCTCTCTCTCTCTCTCTCTCTCAGTCCGATCGTTCCCTTGCTCAAGCTCTCTCTCTCTCTGTCCGATCGTTCCCTCTCTCTCTCTCTCTCTCTCAGTCCGATCCTTCCCTCTCTCACACTCTCTCTCTCTCTCAGTCCGATCGTTCCCTCTCTCACTCTCTCTCTCTCTCTCAGTCCGATCGTTCCCTCTCTCACGCTCTCTCTCTCTCAGTCCGATCGTTCCCTCTCTCACAATCTCTCTCTCTCTCTCTCTCAGTCCGATCGTTCCCTCTCTCACACTCTCTCTCTCTCTCAGTCCGATCGTTCCCTCTCTCTCTCTCTCTGTCCGTTCGATCCCTCTCTCACACTCTCTCTCTCAATCCGATCGTTCCCTCTCTCACTCTCTCTCTCTCTCTCAGTCCGATCGTTCCCTCTCTCACTCTCTCTCTCTCTCTCAGTCCGATCGTTCCCTCTCTCACACTCTCTCTCTCTCTGTCCGATCGATCCCTCTCTCACGCTCTCTCTCTCTCTCTCTCAGTCCGATCGTTCCCTCTCTCACGCTCTCTCTCTCTCTCTCAGTCCGATCGTTCCCTCTCTCACACTCTCTCTCTCTCTCAGTCCGATCGTTCCCTCTCTCACGCTCTCTCTCTCTCTCTCTCTCAGTCCGATCGTTCCCTCTCTCACTCTCTCTCTCTCTCTCTCAGTCCGATCGTTCCCTCTCTCACACTCTCTCTCTCTCTCAGTCCGATCTTTCCCTCTCTCACTCTCTCTCTCTCTCTCTCAGTCCGATCGTTCCGTCTCTCACACTCTCTCTCTCTCAGTCCGATCGTTCCCTCTCTCACTCTCTCTCTCTCTCTCAGTCCGATCGTTCCCTCTCTCACACTCTCTCTCTCTCTCTCAGTCCGATCGTTCCCTCTCTCACTCTCTCTCTCTCTCTCTCTCAGTCCGATCGTTCCCTCTCTCTCTCTCTCTCTCTCTCTCAGTCCGATCGTTCCCTCTCTCACACTCTCTCTCTCTCTCTCTCTCAGTCCGATCGTTCCCTCTCTCACGCTCTCTCTCTCTCTCTCTCAGTCCGATCGTTCCCTCTCTCACTCTCTCTCTCTCTCTCAGTCCGATCCTTCCCTCTCTCACTCTCTTTCTCTCTCTCAGTCCGATCGTTCCCTCTCTCACACTCTCTCTCTCTCTCTCAGTCCGATCGTTCCCTCTCTCACTCTCTCTCTCTCTCTCTCTCTCTCTCAGTCCGATCGTTCCCTCTCTCACACTCTCTCTCTCTCTCTCAGTCCGATCGTTCCCTCTCTCACGCTCTCTCACACTCTCTCTCTCTCTCAGTCCGATCGTTCCCTCTCTCACGCTCTCTCACACTCTCTCTCTCTCTCAGTCCGATTGTTCCCTCTCTCACTCTCTCTCTCTCTCAGTCCGATCGTTCCCTCTCTCACACTCTCTCTCTCTCTCTCTCTCAGTCCGATCGTTCCCTCTCTCTCTCTCTCTCTCTCAGTCCGATCGTTCCCTCTCTCACACTCTCTCTCTCTCTCAGTCCGATCGTTCCGTCTCTCACACTCTCTCTCTCTCAGTCCGATCGTTCCCTCTCTCACACTCTCTCTCTCTCTCAGTCCGATCGTTCCCTCTCTCACGCTCTCTCTCTCTCTCTCAGTCCGATCGTTCCCTCTCTCACTCTCTCTCTCTCTCTCTCAGTCCGATCGTTCCGTCTCTCACACTCTCTCTCTCTCTCTCTCAGTCCGATCGTTCCCTCTCTCACGCTCTCTCTCTCTCTCTCTCTCTCTCTCTCAGTCCGATCGTTCCCTCTCTCACTCTCTCTCTCTCTCTCAGTCCGATCCTTCCCTCTCTCACTCTCTTTCTCTCTCTCAGTCCGATCGTTCCCTCTCTCACACTCTCTCTCTCTCTCAGTCCGATCGTTCCCTCTCTCACGCTCTCTCTCTCTCTCAGTCCGATCGTTCCCTCTCTCTCTCTCTCTCTCAGTCCGATCCTTCCCTCTCTCACACTCTCTCTCCCTCTCAGTCCGATCGTTCCCTCTCTCACTCTCTCTCACTCTCTCAGTCCGATCGTTCCGTCTCTCACACTCTCTCTCTCTCTCTCAGTCCGATCGTTCCCTCTCTCACGCTCTCTCTCTCTCTCAGTCCGATCGTTCCCTCTCTCTCTCCCTCTCTCAGTCCGATCGTTCCCTCTCTCACACTCTCTCTCTCTATCTCTCTCTCAATCTCTCTCTCTCTCTCAGTCCGATCGATCCCTCTCTCACTCTCTCTCTCTCTCTCGCTCTCAGTCTGATCGTTCCCTCTCTCACACTCTCTCTCTCTCTCTCTCTCTCAGTCCGATCGTTCCCTCTCACTCTCTCTCTCAGTCCGATCGATCCCTCTCTCACGCTCTCTCTCTCTCTCTCTCAGTCCGATCGTTCCCTCTCTCACACTCTCTCTCTCTCTCAGTCCGATCGTTCCCTCTCTCACGCTCTCTCTCTCTCTCAGTCCGATCGTTCCCTCTTTCAATCTCTCTCTCTCTCTCAGTCCGATCGATCCCTCTCTCACTCTCTCTCTCTTTCTCTCTCTCTCTCTCAGTCCGATCGTTCCCTCTCTGACTCTCTCTCCCTCTCTCAGTCCGATCGATCCCTCTCTCTCACTCTCTCTCTCTCTCTCTCACAGTCCGATCGTTCCCTCTCTCTCACTCTCTCTCTCTCTCAGTCCGATCGTTCCCTCTCTCACGCTCTCTCTCTCTCTCTCTCAGTCCGATCGTTCCCTCTCTCACACTCTCTCTCTCTCAGTCCGATCGTTCCCTCTCTCACGCTCTCTCTCTCTCTCTCTCTCAGTCCGATCGTTCCCTCTCACACTCTCTCTCTCTCTCTCAGTCCGATCGATCCCTCTCTCACACTCTCTCTCTCTCTCTCTCTCTCAGTCCGATCGTTCCCTCTCTCTCTCTCTCCCTCAGTCCGATCGTTCCCTCTCTCACGCTCTCTCTCTCTCTCTCTCTCTCTCAGTCCGATCGTTCCCTCTCTCACACTCTCCTCTCTTTCTCTCTCAGTCCGATCGTTCCCTCTCTCTCTCTCTCTCTCAGTCCGATCGTTCCCTCTCTCACGCTCTCTCTCTCTCTCTCTCTCTCAGTCCGATCGTTCCCTCTCTCTCGCTCTCTCTCAGTCCGATCGTTCCCTCTCTCACGCTCTCTCTCTCTCTAACTCTCAGTCCGATCGTTCCCTCTCTCACACTCTCTCTCTCTCTCAGTCCGATCGTTCCCTCTCTCTCTCTCTCTTTCTCTCTCAGTCCGATCGTTCCCTCTCTCACACTCTCTCTCTCTCTCTCTCTCTCTCTCAGTCCGATCGTTCCCTTGCTCAAGCTCTCTCTCTCTCTGTCCGATCGTTCCCTCTCTCTCTCTCTCTCTCAGTCCGATCCTTCCCTCTCTCACACTCTCTCTCTCTCTCAGTCCGATCGTTCCCTCTCTCACTCTCTCTCTCTCTCTCAGTCCGATCGTTCCCTCTCTCACGCTCTCTCTCTCTCAGTCCGATCGTTCCCTCTCTCACAATCTCTCTCTCTCTCTCTCTCAGTCCGATCGTTCCCTCTCTCACACTCTCTCTCTCTCTCAGTCCGATCGTTCCCTCTCTCTCTCTCTCTGTCCGTTCGATCCCTCTCTCACACTCTCTCTCTCAATCCGATCGTTCCCTCTCTCACTCTCTCTCTCTCTCTCAGTCCGATCGTTCCCTCTCTCACTCTCTCTCTCTCTCTCAGTCCGATCGTTCCCTCTCTCACACTCTCTCTCTCTCTGTCCGATCGATCCCTCTCTCACGCTCTCTCTCTCTCTCTCAGTCCGATCCTTCCCTCTCTCACGCTCTCTCTCTCTCTCTCAGTCCGATCGTTCCCTCTCTCACACTCTCTCTCTCTCTCAGTCCGATCGTTCCCTCTCTCACGCTCTCTCTCTCTCTCTCTCTCTCAGTCCGATCGTTCCCTCTCTCACTCTCTCTCTCTCTCTCTCAGTCCGATCGTTCCCTCTCTCACACTCTCTCTCTCTCTCAGTCCGATCGTTCCCTCTCTCACTCTCTCTCTCTCTCTCTCAGTCCGATCGTTCCGTCTCTCACACTCTCTCTCTCTCAGTCCGATCGTTCCCTCTCTCACACTCTCTCTCTCTCTCTCAGTCCAATCGTTCCCTCTCTCACGCTCTCTCTCTCTCTCTCAGTCCGATCGTTCCCTCTCTCACGCTCTCTCTCTCTCTCTCTCTCTCAGTCCGATCGTTCCCTCTCTCACTCTCTCTCTCTCTCTCAGTCCGATCCTTCCCTCTCTCACTCTCTTTCTCTCTCTCAGTCCGATCGTTCCCTCTCTCACACTCTCTCTCTCTCTCTCTCAGTCCGATCGTTCCCTCTCTCACTCTCTCTCTCTCTCTCTCTCTCCCTCTCTCAGTCCGATCGTTCCCTCTCTCACACTCTCTCTCTCTCTCTCAGTCCGATCGTTCCCTCTCTCACACTCTCTCTCTCTCTCAGTCCGATCGTTCCCTCTCTCACGCTCTCTCACACTCTCTCTCTCTCTCAGTCCGATCGTTCCCTCTCTCACGCTCTCTCACACTCTCTCTCTCTCTCAGTCCGATCGTTCCCTCTCTCACTCTCTCTCTCTCTAAGTCCGATCGTTCCCTCTCTCACACTCTCTCTCTCTCTCTCTCAGTCCGATCGTTCCCTCTCTCTCTCTCTCTCTCTCAGTCCGATCGTTCCCTCTCTCACACTCTCTCTCTCTCTCAGTCCGATCGTTCCCTCTCTCACTCTCTCTCTCTCTCTCTCTCAGTCCGATTGTTCCGTCTCTCACACTCTCTCTCTCTCAGTCCGATTGTTCCCTCTCTCACACTCTCTCTCTCTCTCAGTCCGATCGTTCCCTCTCTCACACTCTCTCTCTCTCTCTCTCGGTCCGATCGTTCCCTCTCTCACACTCTCTCACTCTCTCAGTCCGATCGTTCCCTCTCTCACACTCTCTCTCTCTCTCAGTCCGATCGTTCCCTCTCTCACACTCTCGCTTTCTCTCTCTCTCAGTCCGATCGTTCCCTCTCTCACACTCTCTCTCTCTCTCTCTCTCTCTCTGTCTGATCGTTCCCTCTCTCACACTCTCTCTCTCTCTCAGTCCGATCGTTCCCTCTCTCACACTCTATCTCTCTCTCAGTCCGATCGTTCCCTCTCTCACTCTCTCTCTCAGTCCGATCGTTCCCTCTCTCACACTCTCTCTCTCTCTCAGTCCGATCGTTCCCTCTCTCTCTCTCTCTCTCTCTCTCTCTCAGTCCGATCGTTCCCTCTCTCACACTCTCTCTCTCTCTCTCTCAGTCCGATCGTTCCCTCTCTCACGCTCTCTCTCTCTCTCTCTCTCTCAGTCCGATCGTTCCCTCTCTCACACTCTCTCTCTCTCTCAGTCCGATCGTTCCCTCTCTCACACTCTCTCTCTCAGTCCGATCGTTCCCTCTCTCACTCACTCTCTCTCTCAGTCCGATCGTTCCCTCTCTCACTCTCTCTCTCTCTCAGTCCGATCGTTCCCTCTCTCACACTCTCTCTCTCTCTCTCTCTCTCAGTCCGATCGTTCCCTCTCTCACACTCTCTCTCTCTCTCAGTCCGATCGTTCGCTCTCTCACACTCTCTCTCTCTCTCTCTCTCTCAGTCCGATCGTTCCCTCACTCACTCTCTCTCTCTCTCTCTCAGTCCGATCGTTCCCTCACTCACGCTCTCTCTCTCTCTCTCTCTCAGTCCGATCGTTCCCTCTCTCACACTCTCTCTCTCTCTCAGTCCGATCGTTCCCTCTCTCACGCTCTCTCTCTCTCTCTCTCAGTCCGATCGTTCCCTCTCTCACTCTCTCTCTCTCAGTCCGATCGTTCCCTCTCTCACGCTCTCTCTCTCTCTCAGTCCGATCGTTCCCTCTCTCACTCTCTCTCTCAGTCCGATCGTTCCCTCTCTCTCTCTCTCTCTCAGTCCGATCGTTCCCTCTCTCTCTCTCTCTCTCTCTCAGTCCGATCGTTCCCTCTCCCACTCTCTCTCTCTCTCTCAGTCCGATCGTTCCCTCTCTCACACTCTCTCTCTCTCTCAGACCGATCGTTCCCTCTCTCACACTCTCTCTCTCTCTCTCTCTCTCTCTCTCTCAGTCCGATCGTTCCCTCTCTCACACTCTCTCTCTCTCTCTCTCTCAGTCTGATCGTTCCCTCTCTCACACTCTCTCTCTCTCTCAGTCCGATCGTTCCCTCTCTCACACTCTCTCTCTCTCTCAGTCCGATCGTTCCCTCTCTCACTCTCTCTCTCTCTCTCTCAGTCCGATCGTTCCCTCTCTCACACTCTCTCTCAGTCCGATCGTTCCCTCTCTCTCTCTCAGTCCGATCGTTCCCTCTCTCACACTCTCTCTCTCTCTCTCTCTCAGTCCGATCGTTCCCTCCCTCACGCTCTCTCTCTCTCTCTCTCTCTCTCAGTCCGATCGTTCCCTCTCTCACACTCTCTCTCTCTCTCAGTCCGATCGTTCCCTCTCTCACACTCTCTCTCTCTCTCAGTCCGATCGTTCCCTCTCTCACTCTCTCTCTCTCTCAGTCCGATCGTTCCCTCTCTCACACTCTCTCTCTCTCTCTCAGTCCGATCGTTCCCTCTCTCACACTCTCTCTCTCTCTCAGTCCGATCGTTCCCTCTCTCACACTCTCTCTCTCTCTCTCTCTCTCAGTCCGATCGTTCCCTCACTCACGCTCTCTCTCTCTCTCTCAGTCCGATCGTTCCCTCTCTCACACTCTCTCTCTCTCTCAGTCCGATCGTTCCCTCTCTCACGCTCTCTCTCTCTCTCTCTCTCAGTCCGATCGTTCCCTCTCTCACTCTCTCTCTCTCTCAGTCCGATCGTTCCCTCTCTCACGCTCTCTCTCTCTCTCTCTCTCTCTCAGTCCGATCGTTCCCTCTCTCACTCTCTCTCTCAGTCCGATCGTTCCCTCTCTCACTCTCTCTCTCTCTCAGTCCGATCGTTCCCTCTCTCTCTCTCTCTCTCTCAGTCCGATCGTTCCCTCTCTCACTCTCTCTCTCTCTCAGTCCGATCGTTCCCTCTCTCACACTCTCTCTCTCTCTCTCAGTCCGATCGTTCCCTCTCTCACACTCTCTCCCTCTCTCAGTCCGATCGTTCCATCTCTCACACTCTCTCTCTCTCTGTCCGATCGATCCCTCTCTCACACTCTCTCTCTCTCTGTCCGATCGTTCCCTCTCTCACGCTCTCTCTCTCTCTCTCTCAGTCCGATCATTCCCTCTCTCACGCTCTCTCTCTCTCTCTCTCTCAGTCCGATCGTTCCCTCTCTCACGCTCTCTCTCTCTCTCTCTCTCTCTCTCAGTCCGATCGTTCCCTCTCTCAAACTCTCTCTCTCTCTCAGTCCGATCGTTCCCTCTCTCACACTCTCTCTCTCTCTCTCTCTCTCAGTCCGATCGTTCCCTCTCTCTCTCTCTCTCTCAGTCCGATCGTTCCCTCTCTCACGCTCTCTCTCTCTCTCTCTCTCTGTCCGATCGTTCCCTCTCTCACACTCACTCTCTCTCTCTCTCTCAGTCCGATCGTTCCCTCTCTCACGTTCTCTATCTCACTCTCTCTCAGTCCGATCTTTCCCTCTCTCACACTCTCTCTCTCTCTCAGTCCGATCGTTCCCTCTCTCTCTCTCTCTCTCTCTCAGTCCGATCGTTCCCTCTCTCTCTCTCTCTCTCTCTCTCTCAGTCCGATCGTTCCCTCTCTCTCTCTCTCTCTCTCTCTCTCAGTCCTATCGATCCCTCTCTCACACTCTCTCTCTCTCTCAGTCCGATCGTTCCCTCTCTCTCTCTCTCTCTCTCTCTCTCAGTCCGATCGTTCCCTCTCTCTCTCTCTCTCTCTCTCTCTCTCTCAGTCCGATCGTTCCCTCTCTCACTCTCTCCCTCTCTCTCAGTCCGATCGTTCCCTCTCTCACTCTCTCTCTCTCTCTCTCAGTCCGATCTTTCCCTCTCTCACTGTCTCTCTCTCTCTGTCAGATCGTTCCCTCTCTCACTCTCTCTCTCTCTCAGTCCGATCGTTCCCTCTCTCTCTCTCTCTTTCTCTCTCTCAGTCCGATCGTTCCCTCTCTCACACTCTCTCTCTCTCTCTCTCAGTCCGATCGTTCCCTCTTTCACACTCTCTCTCTCTCTCAGTCCGATCGTTCCCTCTCTCACTCTATCATTCTCTCTCTCAGTCCGATCGTTCCCTCTCTCAAACTCTCTCTCTCTCAGTCCGATCGTTCCCTCTCTCACACTCTCTCTCTCTCTCTCTCAGTCCGATCGTTCCCTCTCTCACACTCTCTCTCTCTCTCAGTCCGATCGTTCCCTCTCTCACGCTCTCTCTCTCTCTCTCAGTCCGATCGTTCCTTCTCTCTCTCTCTCTCAGTCCGATCGTTCCCTCTCTCACACTCTCTCTCTCTCTCAGTCCGATCGTTCCCTCTCTCACACTCTCTCTCTCTCAGTCCGATCGTTCCCTCTCTCTCTCTCTCTCAGTCCGATCGTTCCCTCTCTCACTCTCTCTCTCTCTCTCAGTCCGATCGTTCCCTCTCTCACACTCTCTCTCTCTCAGTCCGATCGTTCCCTCTCTCTCTCTCTCTCTCAGTCCGATCGTTCCCTCTCTCACTCTCTCTCTCTCTCTCAGTCCGATCGTTCCCTCTCTCACACTCTCTCTCTCTCAGTCCGATCGTTCCCCCTCTCTCTCTCTCAGTCCGATCGTTCCCTCTCTCACACTCTCTCTCTCTCAGTCCGATCGTTCCCTCTCTCTCTCTCTCTCTCTCTCTGTCCGATCGATCCCTCTCTCTCTCTCTCTCTCTCTCTGTCCGATCGATCCCTCTCTCACTCTCTCTCTCTCTCCCTGTCCGATCGATCCCTCTCTCTCTCTCTCAGTCCGATCGATCCCTCTCTCACTCTCTCTCTCTCTCTGTCGAATCGTTCCCTCTCTCACTCTCTCTCTCTCTGTCCGATCGATCCCTCTCTCACTCTCTCTCTCTCTCTCTGTCCGATCGATCCCTCTCTCTCTCTCTCTGTCCGATCGATCCCTCTCTCACACTCTCTCTCTCTCTCTCTCAGTCCGATCGATCCCTCTCTCACTCTCTCTCTCTCTCTCTCTCTCTGTCCGATCGATCCCTCTCTCACTCTCTCTCTCTCTCTCTCTCTCAGTCCGATCGTTCGCTCTCTCACTCTCTCTCTCTCTCAGTCCAATCGATCCCTCTCTCACTCTCTCTCTCTCTCTCTGTCCGATCGTTCACTCTCTCACACTCTCTCTCTCCCTCAGTCCAATCGTTCCCTCTCTCACGCTCTCTCTCTCTCTCTCTCAGTCTGATCGTTCCCTCTCTCACGCTCTCTCTCTCTCTCTCTCTCTCAGTCTGATCGTTCCGTCTCTCACACTCTCTCTCTCTCTCTCAGTCCGATCGTTCCCTCTCTCACACTCTCTCTCTCTCTCTCAGTCCGATCGTTCCCTCTCTCACGCTCTCTCTCTCTCAGTCCGATCGTACCCTCTCTCACACACTCTCTCTCTCTCTCTCAGTCTGATCGTTCCCTCTCTCACACTCTCTCTCTCTCTCTCTCAGTCTGATCGTTCCCTCTCTCACGCTCTCTCTCTCTCTCTCCCCCTCTCAGTCCGATCGATCCCTCTCTCACACTCTCTCTCTCTCTGTCTGTTCGTTCCCTCTCTCACACTCTCTCTCTCTCTCTGTCTGATCGTTCCCTCTCTCACACTCTCTCTCTCTCTCTCTCCGTCCAATCGTTCCCTCTCTCACACTCGCTCTCTCTCTCAGTCCGATCGTTCCCTCTCTCACACTCTCTCTCTCTCTCAGTCCGATCGTTCCATCTCTCACACTCTCTCTCTCTCTGTCCGATCGATCCCTCTCTCACACTCTCTCTCTCTCTGTCCGATCGTTCCCTCTCTCACGCTCTCTCTCTCTCTCTCTCTCAGTCCGATCGTTCCCTCTCTCACGCTCTCTCTCTCTCTCTCTCTCAGTCCGATCGTTCCCTCTCTCACGCTCTCTCTCTCTCTCTCTCTCTCTCTCAGTCCGATCGTTCCCTCTCTCAAACTCTCTCTCTCTCTCAGTCCGATCGTTCCCTCTCTCACACTCTCTCTCTCTCTCTCTCTCAGTCCGATCGTTCCCTCTCTCTCTCCCTCTCTCAGTCCGATCGTTCCCTCTCTCACGCTCTCTCTCTCTCTCTCTCTCTCTGTCCGATCGTTCCCTCTCTCACACTCACTCTCTCTCTCTCTCTCAGTCCGATCGTTCCCTCTCTCACGCTCTCTATCTCACTCTCTCTCAGTCCGATCGTTCCCTCTCTCACACTCTCTCTCTCTCTCAGTCCGATCGTTCCCTCTCTCTCTCTCTCGCTCTCTCAGTCCGATCGTTCCCTCTCTCTCTCTCTCTCTCTCTCTCTCAGTCCGATCGTTCCCTCTCTCTCTCTCTCTCTCTCTCTCTCAGTCCTATCGATCCCTCTCTCACACTCTCTCTCTCTCTCAGTCCGATCGTTCCCTCTCTCACTCTTTCTCTCTCTCTCACTCCGATCATTGCCTCTCTCACTCTCTCCCTCTCTCTCAGTCCGATCGTTCCCTCTCTCACTCTCTCTCTCTCTCTCTCAGTCCGATCGTTCCCTCTCTCACTGTCTCTCTCTCTCTGTCAGATCGTTCCCTCTCTCACTCTCTCTCTCTCTCAGTCCGATCGTTCCCTCTCTCTCTCTCTCTTTCTCTCTCTCAGTCCGATCGTTCCCTCTCTCACACTCTCTCTCTCTCTCTCTCAGTCCGATCGTTCCCTCTTTCACACTCTCTCTCTCTCTCAGTCCGATCGTTCCCTCTCTCACTCTCTCTTTCTCTCTCTCAGTCCGATCGTTCCCTCTCTCTCTCTCTCTCTCTCTCTCAGTCCGATCGTTCCCTCTCTCACACTCTCTCTCTCTCTCTCTCAGTCCGATCGTTCCCTCTCTCACACTCTCTCTCTCTCTCAGTCCGATCGTTCCCTCTCTCACGCTCTCTCTCTCTCTCAGTCCGATCGTTCCTTCTCTCTCTCTCTCTCAGTCCGATCGTTCCCTCTCTCACACTCTCTCTCTCTCTCAGTCCGATCGTTCCCTCTCTCACTCTCTCTCTCTCTCTCAGTCCGATCGTTCCCTCTCTCACACTCTCTCTCTCTCAGTCCGATCGTTCCCTCTCTCTCTCTCTCTCTCAGTCCGATCGTTCCCTCTCTCACTCTCTCTCTCTCAGTCCGATCGTTCCCTCTCTCACACTCTCTCTCTCTCAGTCCGATCGTTCCCTCTCTCTCTCTCTCTCTCAGTCCGATCGTTCCCTCTCTCACACTCTCTCTCTCTCAGTCCGATCGTTCCCTCTCTCTCTCTCTCTCTCTCTCTCTGTCCGATCGATCCCTCTCTCTCTCTCTCTCTCTCTCTGTCCGATCGATCCCTCTCTCACTCTCTCTCTCTCTCCCTGTCCGATCGATCCCTCTCTCTCTCTCTCAATCCGATCGATCCCTCTCTCACTCTCTCTCTCTCTCTGTCGAATCGTTCCCTCTCTCACTCTCTCTCTCTCTGTCCGATCGATCCCTCTCTCACTCTCTCTCTCTCTCTCTGTCCGATCGATCCCTCTCTCTCTCTCTCTGTCCGATCGATCCCTCTCTCACACTCTCTCTCTCTCTCTCTCTCAGTCCGATCGATCCCTCTCTCACTCTCTCTCTCTCTCTCTCTCTCTGTCCGATCGATCCCTCTCTCACTCTCTCTCTCTCTCTCTCAGTCCGATCGTTCGCTCTCTCACTCTCTCTCTCTCTCAGTCCAATCGATCCCTCTCTCACTCTCTCTCTCTCTCTCTGTCCGATCGTTCACTCTCTCACACTCTCTCTCTCCCTCAGTCCAATCGTTCCCTCTCTCACGCTCTCTCTCTCTCTCTCTCAGTCTGATCGTTCCCTCTCTCACGTTCTCTCTCTCTCTCTCTCTCTCAGTCTGATCGTTCCCTCTCTCACACTCTCTCTCTCTCTCTCAGTCCGATCGTTCCCTCTCTCACACTCTCTCTCTCTCTCTCAGTCCGATCGTTCCCTCTCTCACGCTCTCTCTCTCTCAGTCCGATCGTACCCTCTCTCACACACTCTCTCTCTCTCTCTCAGTCTGATCGTTCCCTCTCTCACACTCTCTCTCTCTCTCTCTCTCAGTCTGATCGTTCCCTCTCTCACGCTCTCTCTCTCTCTCTCCCCCTCTCAGTCCGATCGATCCCTCTCTCACACTCTCTCTCTCTCTGTCTGTTCGTTCCCTCTCTCACACTCTCTCTCTCTCTCTGTCTGATCGTTCCCTCTCTCACACTCTC
>NW_027139211.1:32500-60000 GCF_035084215.1 Heptranchias perlo
CAGTCTCTCTCTCAGTCCGATCGTTCCCTCTCTCACGCTCTCTCTCTCTCTCTCAGTCCGATCGTTCGCTCTCTCACACTCTCTCTCTCTCTCAGTCCGATCGTTCCCTCTCTCACGCTCTCTCTCTCTCTCAGTCCGATCGTTCCCTCTTTCAATCTCTCTCTCTCTCTCAGTCCGATCGATCCCTCTCTCACTCTCTCTCTCTCTCTCTCTCAGTCCGATCGTTCCCTCTCTGACTCTCTCTCCCTCTCTCAGTCCGATCGATCCCTCTCTCACACTCTCTCTCTCTCTCTCTCTCTCTCAATCTCTCTCTCTCTCTCAGTCCGATCGATCCCTCTCTCACTCTCTCTCTCTCTCTCTCTCAGTCCGATCGTTCCCTCTCTCTCTCTCTCTCTCTCTCTCAGTCCGATCGTTCCCTCTCTCACGCTCTCTCTCTCTCTCTCTCTCTCAGTCCGATCGTTCCCTCTCTCTCTCTCTCCCTCAGTCCGATCGTTCCCTCTCTCACGCTCTCTCTCTCTCTCTCTCTCTCTCAGTCCGATCGTTCCCTCTCTCACACTCTCTCTCTTTCTCTCTCAGTCCGATCGTTCCCTCTCTCTCTCTCTCTCTCTCTCAGTCCGATCGTTCCCTCTCTCACGCTCTCTCTCTCTCTCTCTCTCTCAGTCCGATCGTTCCCTCTCTCTCGCTCTCTCTCAGTCCGATCGTTCCCTCTCTCACGCTCTCTCTCTCTCTAACTCTCAGTCCGATCGTTCCCTCTCTCACACTCTCTCTCTCTCTCTCAGTCCGATCGTTCCCTCTCTCACACTCTCTCTCTCTCTCTCTCTCAGTCCGATCGTTCCCTTGCTCAAGCTCCCTCTCTCTCAGTCCGATCGTTCCCTCTCTCACACTCTCTCTCTCTCTCTCTCTCAGTCCGATCGTTCCCTTGCTCAAGCTCTCTCTCTCTCTGTCCGATCGTTCCCGCTCTCTCTCTCTCTCTCGCTCAGTCCGATCCTTCCCTCTCTCACGCTCTCTCTCTCTCAGTCCGATCGTTCCCTCTCTCACAATATCTCTCTCTCTCTCTCTCAGTCCGATCGTTCCCTCTCTCACACTCTCTCTCTCTCTCAGTCCGATCGTTCCCTCTCTCTCTCTCTCTGTCCGTTCGATCCCTCTCTCACACTCTCTCTCTCAATCCGATCGTTCCCTCTCTCACTCTCTCTCTCTCTCTGTCCGATCGTTCCCTCTCTCACTCTCTCTCTCTCTCTCAGTCCGATCGTTCCCTCTCTCACACTCTCTCTCTGTCCGATCGATCCCTCTCTCACGCTCTCTCTCTCTCTCTCTCTCTCTCTCTCTCAGTCCGATCGTTCCCTCTCTCACGCTCTCTCTCTCTCTCTCTCAGTCCGATCGTTCCCTCTCTCACACTCTCTCTCTCTCTCTCAGTCCGATCGTTCCCTCTCTCACGCTCTCTCTCTCTCTCTCAGTCCGATCGTTCCCTCTCTCACTCTCTCTCTCTCTCTCAGTCCGATCGTTCCCTCTCTCACACTCTCTCTCTGTCCGATCTATCCCTCTCTCACGCTCTCTCTCTCTCTCTCTCTCTCTCAGTCCGATCGTTCCCTCTCTCACGCTCTCTCTCTCTCTCTCTCAGTCCGATCGTTCCCTCTCTCACACTCTCTCTCTCTCTCTCAGTCCGATCGTTCCCTCTCTCACGCTCTCTCTCTCTCTCTCTCAGTCCGATCGTTCCCTCTCTCACTCTCTCTCTCTCTCTCAGTCCGATCCTTCCCTCTCTCACACTCTCTCTCTCTCTCAGTCCGATCGTTCCCTCTCTCACTCTCTCTCTCTCTCTCTCTCTCAGTCCGATCGTTCCCTCTCTCTCTCTCTCTCTCTCTCTCAGTCCGATCGTTCCCTCTCTCACACTCTCTCTCTCTCTCTCTCTCAGTCCGATCGTTCCCTCTCTCACGCTCTCTCTCTCTCTCTCTCTCTCAGTCCGATCGTTCCCTCTCTCACTCTCTCTCTCTCTCTCAGTCCGATCCTTCCCTCTCTCACTCTCTTTCTCTCTCTCAGTCCGATCGTTCCCTCTCTCACACTCTCTCTCTCTCTCTCTCTCTCAGTCCGATCGTTCCCTCTCTCACTCTCTCTCTCTCTCTCTCTCTCTCTCTCAGTCCGATCGTTCCCTCTCTCACACTCTCTCTCTCTCTCAGTCTGATCGTTCCCTCTCTCACACTCTCTCTCTCTCTCTCAGTCCGATCGTTCCCTCTCTCACGCTCTCTCACACTCTATCTCTCTCTCAGTCCGATCGTTCCCTCTCTCACGCTCTCTCACACTCTCTCTCTCTCTCAGTCCGATCGTTCCCTCTCTCACTCTCTCTCTCTCTCTCAGTCCGATCGTTCCCTCTCTCACACTCTCTCTCTCTCTCTCTCTCAGTCCGATCGTTCCCTCTCTCTCTCTCTCTCAGTCCGATCGTTCCCTCTCTCACACTCTCTCTCTCTCTCTCTCAGTCCGATCGTTCCCTCTCTCACTCTCTCTCTCTCTCTCTCAGTCCGATCGTTCCGTCTCTCACACTCTCTCTCTCTCAGTCCGATCGTTCCCTCTCTCACACTCTCTCTCTCTCTCAGTCCGATCGTTCCCTCTCTCACGCTCTCTCTCTCTCTCTCTCTCAGTCCGATCTTTCCCTCTCTCACTCTCTCTCTCTCTCTCTCAGTCCGATCGTTCCGTCTCTCACACTCTCTCTCTCTCTCTCTCAGTCCGATCGTTCCCTCTCTCACGCTCTCTCTCTCTCTCTCTCTCTCTCAGTCCGATCCTTCCCTCTCTCACTCTCTTTCTCTCTCTCAGTCCGATCGTTCCCTCTCTCACACTCTCTCTCTCTCTCTCTCTCAGTCCGATCGTTCCGTCTCTCACACTCTCTCTCTCTCTCTCAGTCCGATCGTTCCCTCTCTCACGCTCTCTCTCTCTCAGTCCGATCGTTCACTCTCTCTCTCTCTCTCTCAGTCCGATCCTTCCCTCTCTCACACTCTCTCTCCCTCTCAGTCCGATCGTTCCCTCTCTCACTCTCTCTCACTCTCTCAGTCCGATCGTTCCCTCTCTCACGCTCTCTCTCTCTCAGTCCGATCGTTCCCTCTCTCACACTCTCTCTCTCTCTCAGACCGATCGTTCCCTCTCTCACACTCTCTCTCTCTCTCTCTCTCAGTCCGATCGTTCCCTCTCTCACACTCTCTCTCTCTCTCTCTCTCAGACCGATCGTTCCCTCTCTCACACTCTCTCTCTCTCTCTCTCTCAGTACGATCGATCCCTCTCTCACACTCTCTCTCTCTCTCTCTCTCTCAATCTCTCTCTCTCTCTCTCAGTCCGATCGAACCCTCTCTCACTCTCTCTCTCTCTCTCTCTCTCTCAGTCCGATCGATCCCGCTCTCACACTCTCTCTCTCTCCCTCTCTCAGTCCGATCGTTCCCTCTCTCACACTCTCTCTCTCTCTCTCTCTCTCAATCTCTCTCTCTCTCTCAGTCCGATCGATCCCTCTCTCACTCTCTCTCTCTCTCTCGCTCTCAGTCTGATCGTTCCCTCTCTCACACTCTCTCTCTCTCTCTCTCTCTCTCTCAGTCCTATCGTTCCCTCTCACTCTCTCTCTCAGTCCGATCGATCCCTCTCTCACGCTCTCTCTCTCTCTCTCTCAGTCCGATCGTTCCCTCTCTCACACTCACTCTCTCTCTCAGTCCGATCGTTCCCTCTCTCACGCTCTCTCTCTCTCTCAGTCCGATCGTTCCCTCTTTCAATCTCTCTCTCTCTCTCAGTCCGATCGATCCCTCTCTGACTCTCTCTCCCTCTCTCAGTCCGATCGATCCCTCTCTCACACACTCTCTCTCTCTCTCTCTCTCAATCTCTCTCTCTCTCTCAGTCCGATCGATCCCTCTCTCACTCTCTCTCTCTCTCTCTCTCTCAGTCCGATCGTTCCCTCTCTCTCTCTCTCTCTCTCAGTCCGATCGTTCCCTCTCTCACGCTCTCTCTCTCTCTCTCTCTCTCAGTCCGATCGTTCCCTCTCTCACACTCTCTCTCTCTCAGTCCGATCGTTCCCTCTCTCACGCTCTCTCTCTCTCTCTCTCAGTCCGATCGTTCCCTCTCACACTCTCTCTCTCTCTCTCAGTCCGATCGATCCCTCTCTCACACTCTCTCTCTCTCTCTCTCTCAGTCCGATCGTTCCCTCTCTCTCTCTCTCCCTCAGTCCGATCGTTCCCTCTCTCACGCTCTCTCTCTCTCTCTCTCTCTCAGTCCGATCGTTCCCTCTCTCACACTCTCCTCTCTTTCTCTCTCAGTCCGATCGTTCCCTCTCTCTCTCTCTCTCTCAGTCCGATCGTTCCCTCTCTCACGCTCTCTCTCTCTCTCTCTCTCTCAGTCCGATCGTTCCCTCTCTCTCGCTCTCTCTCAGTCCGATCGTTCCCTCTCTCACGCTCTCTCTCTCTCTAACTCTCAGTCCGATCGTTCCCTCTCTCACACTCTCTCTCTCTCTCAGTCCGATCGTTCCCTCTCTCTCTCTTTCTCTCTCAGTCCGATCGTTCCCTCTCTCACACTCTCTCTCTCTCTCTCTCTCTCTCTCAGTCCGATCGTTCCCTTGCTCAAGCTCTCTCTCTCTCTGTCCGATCGTTCCCTCTCTCTCTCTCTCTCTCTCAGTCCGATCCTTCCCTCTCTCACACTCTCTCTCTCTCTCAGTCCGATCGTTCCCTCTCTCACTCTCTCTCTCTCTCTCAGTCCGATCGTTCCCTCTCTCACGCTCTCTCTCTCTCAGTCCGATCGTTCCCTCTCTCACAATCTCTCTCTCTCTCTCTCTCAGTCCGATCGTTCCCTCTCTCACACTCTCTCTCTCTCTCAGTCCGATCGTTCCCTCTCTCTCTCTCTCTGTCCGTTCGATCCCTCTCTCACACTCTCTCTCTCAATCCGATCGTTCCCTCTCTCACTCTCTCTCTCTCTCTCAGTCCGATCGTTCCCTCTCTCACTCTCTCTCTCTCTCTCAGTCCGATCGTTCCCTCTCTCACACTCTCTCTCTCTCTGTCCGATCGATCCCTCTCTCACGCTCTCTCTCTCTCTCTCTCAGTCCGATCGTTCCCTCTCTCACGCTCTCTCTCTCTCTCTCAGTCCGATCGTTCCCTCTCTCACACTCTCTCTCTCTCTCAGTCCGATCGTTCCCTCTCTCACGCTCTCTCTCTCTCTCTCAGTCCGATCGTTCCCTCTCTCACTCTCTCTCTCTCTCTCTCAGTCCGATCGTTCCCTCTCTCACACTCTCTCTCTCTCTCAGTCCGATCTTTCCCTCTCTCACTCTCTCTCTCTCTCTCTCAGTCCGATCGTTCCGTCTCTCACACTCTCTCTCTCTCAGTCCGATCGTTCCCTCTCTCACTCTCTCTCTCTCTCTCAGTCCGATCGTTCCCTCTCTCACACTCTCTCTCTCTCTCTCAGTCCGATCGTTCCCTCTCTCACTCTCTCTCTCTCTCTCTCTCAGTCCGATCGTTCCCTCTCTCTCTCTCTCTCTCTCTCTCAGTCCGATCGTTCCCTCTCTCACACTCTCTCTCTCTCTCTCTCTCAGTCCGATCGTTCCCTCTCTCACGCTCTCTCTCTCTCTCTCTCAGTCCGATCGTTCCCTCTCTCACTCTCTCTCTCTCTCTCAGTCCGATCCTTCCCTCTCTCACTCTCTTTCTCTCTCTCAGTCCGATCGTTCCCTCTCTCACACTCTCTCTCTCTCTCTCAGTCCGATCGTTCCCTCTCTCACTCTCTCTCTCTCTCTCTCTCTCTCTCAGTCCGATCGTTCCCTCTCTCACACTCTCTCTCTCTCTCTCAGTCCGATCGTTCCCTCTCTCACGCTCTCTCACACTCTCTCTCTCTCTCAGTCCGATCGTTCCCTCTCTCACGCTCTCTCACACTCTCTCTCTCTCTCAGTCCGATTGTTCCCTCTCTCACTCTCTCTCTCTCTCAGTCCGATCGTTCCCTATCTCACACTCTCTCTCTCTCTCTCTCTCAGTCCGATCGTTCCCTCTCTCTCTCTCTCTCTCTCAGTCCGATCGTTCCCTCTCTCACACTCTCTCTCTCTCTCAGTCCGATCGTTCCGTCTCTCACACTCTCTCTCTCTCAGTCCGATCGTTCCCTCTCTCACACTCTCTCTCTCTCAGTCCGATCGTTCCCTCTCTCACGCTCTCTCTCTCTCTCTCAGTCCGATCGTTCCCTCTCTCACTCTCTCTCTCTCTCTCTCAGTCCGATCGTTCCGTCTCTCACACTCTCTCTCTCTCTCTCTCAGTCCGATCGTTCCCTCTCTCACGCTCTCTCTCTCTCTCTCTCTCTCTCTCTCAGTCCGATCGTTCCCTCTCTCACACTCTCTCTCTCTCTCTCAGTCCGATCCTTCCCTCTCTCACTCTCTTTCTCTCTCTCAGTCCGATCGTTCCCTCTCTCACACTCTCTCTCTCTCTCAGTCCGATCGTTCCCTCTCTCACGCTCTCTCTCTCTCTCAGTCCGATCGTTCCCTCTCTCTCTCTCTCTCTCAGTCCGATCCTTCCTCTCTCACACTCTCTCTCCCTCTCAGTCCGATCGTTCCCTCTCTCACTCTCTCTCACTCTCTCAGTCCGATCGTTCCGTCTCTCACACTCTCTCTCTCTCTCTCAGTCCGATCGTTCCCTCTCTCACACTCTCTCTCTCTATCTCTCTCTCAATCTCTCTCTCTCTCTCAGTCCGATCGATCCCTCTCTCACTCTCTCTCTCTCTCTCGCTCTCAGTCTGATCGTTCCCTCTCTCACACTCTCTCTCTCTCTCTCTCTCTCAGTCCGATCGTTCCCTCTCACTCTCTCTCTCAGTCCGATCGATCCCTCTCTCACGCTCTCTCTCTCTCTCTCTCAGTCCGATCGTTCCCTCTCACACTCTCTCTCTCTCTCAGTCCGATCGTTCCCTCTCTCACGCTCTCTCTCTCTCTCAGTCCGATCGTTCCCTCTTTCAATCTCTCTCTCTCTCTCAGTCCGATCGATCCCTCTCTCACTCTCTCTCTCTCTCTCTCTCTCTCTCTCAGTCCGATCGTTCCCTCTCTGACTCTCTCTCCCTCTCTCAGTCCGATCGATCCCTCTCTCTCACTCTCTCTCTCTCTCTCTCACAGTCCGATCGTTCCCTCTCTCTCTCTCTCTCTCTCTCTCAGTCCGATCGTTCCCTCTCTCACGCTCTCTCTCTCTCTCTCTCAGTCCGATCGTTCCCTCTCTCACACTCTCTCTCTCTCAGTCCGATCGTTCCCTCTCTCACGCTCTCTCTCTCTCTCTCTCTCAGTCCGATCGTTCCCTCTCACACTCTCTCTCTCTCTCTCAGTCCGATCGATCCCTCTCTCACACTCTCTCTCTCTCTCTCTCTCTCAGTCCGATCGTTCCCTCTCTCTCTCTCTCCCTCAGTCCGATCGTTCCCTCTCTCACGCTCTCTCTCTCTCTCTCTCTCTCTCAGTCCGATCGTTCCCTCTCTCACACTCTCCTCTCTTTCTCTCTCAGTCCGATCGTTCCCTCTCTCTCTCTCTCTCTCAGTCCGATCGTTCCCTCTCTCACGCTCTCTCTCTCTCTCTCTCTCTCAGTCCGATCGTTCCCTCTCTCTCGCTCTCTCTCAGTCCGATCGTTCCCTCTCTCACGCTCTCTCTCTCTCTAACTCTCAGTCCGATCGTTCCCTCTCTCACACTCTCTCTCTCTCTCAGTCCGATCGTTCCCTCTCTCTCTCTCTCTTTCTCTCTCAGTCCGATCGTTCCCTCTCTCACACTCTCTCTCTCTCTCTCTCTCTCTCTCAGTCCGATCGTTCCCTTGCTCAAGCTCTCTCTCTCTCTGTCCGATCGTTCCCTCTCTCTCTCTCTCTCTCAGTCCGATCCTTCCCTCTCTCACACTCTCTCTCTCTCTCAGTCCGATCGTTCCCTCTCTCACTCTCTCTCTCTCTCTCAGTCCGATCGTTCCCTCTCTCACGCTCTCTCTCTCTCAGTCCGATCGTTCCCTCTCTCACAATCTCTCTCTCTCTCTCTCTCAGTCCGATCGTTCCCTCTCTCACACTCTCTCTCTCTCTCAGTCCGATCGTTCCCTCTCTCTCTCTCTCTGTCCGTTCGATCCCTCTCTCACACTCTCTCTCTCAATCCGATCGTTCCCTCTCTCACTCTCTCTCTCTCTCTCAGTCCGATCGTTCCCTCTCTCACTCTCTCTCTCTCTCTCAGTCCGATCGTTCCCTCTCTCACACTCTCTCTCTCTCTGTCCGATCGATCCCTCTCTCACGCTCTCTCTCTCTCTCTCAGTCCGATCCTTCCCTCTCTCACGCTCTCTCTCTCTCTCTCAGTCCGATCGTTCCCTCTCTCACACTCTCTCTCTCTCTCAGTCCGATCGTTCCCTCTCTCACGCTCTCTCTCTCTCTCTCTCTCTCAGTCCGATCGTTCCCTCTCTCACTCTCTCTCTCTCTCTCTCAGTCCGATCGTTCCCTCTCTCACACTCTCTCTCTCTCTCAGTCCGATCGTTCCCTCTCTCACTCTCTCTCTCTCTCTCTCAGTCCGATCGTTCCGTCTCTCACACTCTCTCTCTCTCAGTCCGATCGTTCCCTCTCTCACACTCTCTCTCTCTCTCTCAGTCCAATCGTTCCCTCTCTCACGCTCTCTCTCTCTCTCTCAGTCCGATCGTTCCCTCTCTCACGCTCTCTCTCTCTCTCTCTCTCTCAGTCCGATCGTTCCCTCTCTCACTCTCTCTCTCTCTCTCAGTCCGATCCTTCCCTCTCTCACTCTCTTTCTCTCTCTCAGTCCGATCGTTCCCTCTCTCACACTCTCTCTCTCTCTCTCTCAGTCCGATCGTTCCCTCTCTCACTCTCTCTCTCTCTCTCTCTCTCCCTCTCTCAGTCCGATCGTTCCCTCTCTCACACTCTCTCTCTCTCTCAGTCCGATCGTTCCCTCTCTCACACTCTCTCTCTCTCTCAGTCCGATCGTTCCCTCTCTCACGCTCTCTCACACTCTCTCTCTCTCTCAGTCCGATCGTTCCCTCTCTCACGCTCTCTCACACTCTCTCTCTCTCTCAGTCCGATCGTTCCCTCTCTCACTCTCTCTCTCTCTCAGTCCGATCGTTCCCTCTCTCACACTCTCTCTCTCTCTCTCTCAGTCCGATCGTTCCCTCTCTCTCTCTCTCTCTCTCAGTCCGATCGTTCCCTCTCTCACACTCTCTCTCTCTCTCAGTCCGATCGTTCCCTCTCTCACTCTCTCTCTCTCAGTCCGATTGTTCCGTCTCTCACACTCTCTCTCTCTCAGTCCGATTGTTCCCTCTCTCACACTCTCTCTCTCTCTCAGTCCGATCGTTCCCTCTCTCACACTCTCTCTCTCTCTCTCTCGGTCCGATCGTTCCCTCTCTCACACTCTCTCACTCTCTCAGTCCGATCGTTCCCTCTCTCACACTCTCTCTCTCTCTCAGTCCGATCGTTCCCTCTCTCACACTCTCGCTTTCTCTCTCTCTCAGTCCGATCGTTCCCTCTCTCACACTCTCTCTCTCTCTCTCTCTCTCTCTCTGTCTGATCGTTCCCTCTCTCACACTCTCTCTCTCTCTCAGTCCGATCGTTCCCACTCTCACACTCTCTCTCTCTCTCTCAGTCCGATCGTTCCCTCTCTCACACTTTCTCTCTCTCTCTCTCAGTCCGATCGTTCCCACTCTCACACTCTCTCTCTCTCTCTCAGTCCGATCGATCCCTCTCTCACTCTCTCTCTCTCTCTCGCTCTCAATCCGATCGTTCCCTCTCTCACACTCTCTCTCTCTCTCTCTCTCAGTCCGATCGTTCCCTCTCAGTCTCTCTCTCAGTCCGATCGTTCCCTCTCTCACGCTCTCTCTCTCTCTCTCAGTCCGATCGTTCGCTCTCTCACACTCTCTCTCTCTCTCAGTCCGATCGTTCCCTCTCTCACGCTCTCTCTCTCTCTCAGTCCGATCGTTCCCTCTTTCAATCTCTCTCTCTCTCTCAGTCCGATCGATCCCTCTCTCACTCTCTCTCTCTCTCTCTCTCAGTCCGATCGTTCCCTCTCTGACTCTCTCTCCCTCTCTCAGTCCGATCGATCCCTCTCTCACACTCTCTCTCTCTCTCTCTCTCTCTCAATCTCTCTCTCTCTCTCAGTCCGATCGATCCCTCTCTCACTCTCTCTCTCTCTCTCTCTCAGTCCGATCGTTCCCTCTCTCTCTCTCTCTCTCTCTCAGTCCGATCGTTCCCTCTCTCACGCTCTCTCTCTCTCTCTCTCTCTCAGTCCGATCGTTCCCTCTCTCTCTCTCTCCCTCAGTCCGATCGTTCCCTCTCTCACGCTCTCTCTCTCTCTCTCTCTCTCTCAGTCCGATCGTTCCCTCTCTCACACTCTCTCTCTTTCTCTCTCAGTCCGATCGTTCCCTCTCTCTCTCTCTCTCTCTCTCAGTCCGATCGTTCCCTCTCTCACGCTCTCTCTCTCTCTCTCTCTCTCAGTCCGATCGTTCCCTCTCTCTCGCTCTCTCTCAGTCCGATCGTTCCCTCTCTCACGCTCTCTCTCTCTCTAACTCTCAGTCCGATCGTTCCCTCTCTCACACTCTCTCTCTCTCTCTCAGTCCGATCGTTCCCTCTCTCACACTCTCTCTCTCTCTCTCTCTCAGTCCGATCGTTCCCTTGCTCAAGCTCCCTCTCTCTCAGTCCGATCGTTCCCTCTCTCACACTCTCTCTCTCTCTCTCTCTCAGTCCGATCGTTCCCTTGCTCAAGCTCTCTCTCTCTCTGTCCGATCGTTCCCGCTCTCTCTCTCTCTCTCGCTCAGTCCGATCCTTCCCTCTCTCACGCTCTCTCTCTCTCAGTCCGATCGTTCCCTCTCTCACAATATCTCTCTCTCTCTCTCTCAGTCCGATCGTTCCCTCTCTCACACTCTCTCTCTCTCTCAGTCCGATCGTTCCCTCTCTCTCTCTCTCTGTCCGTTCGATCCCTCTCTCACACTCTCTCTCTCAATCCGATCGTTCCCTCTCTCACTCTCTCTCTCTCTCTGTCCGATCGTTCCCTCTCTCACTCTCTCTCTCTCTCTCAGTCCGATCGTTCCCTCTCTCACACTCTCTCTCTGTCCGATCGATCCCTCTCTCACGCTCTCTCTCTCTCTCTCTCTCTCTCTCTCTCAGTCCGATCGTTCCCTCTCTCACGCTCTCTCTCTCTCTCTCTCAGTCCGATCGTTCCCTCTCTCACACTCTCTCTCTCTCTCTCAGTCCGATCGTTCCCTCTCTCACGCTCTCTCTCTCTCTCTCAGTCCGATCGTTCCCTCTCTCACTCTCTCTCTCTCTCTCAGTCCGATCGTTCCCTCTCTCACACTCTCTCTCTGTCCGATCTATCCCTCTCTCACGCTCTCTCTCTCTCTCTCTCTCTCTCAGTCCGATCGTTCCCTCTCTCACGCTCTCTCTCTCTCTCTCTCAGTCCGATCGTTCCCTCTCTCACACTCTCTCTCTCTCTCTCAGTCCGATCGTTCCCTCTCTCACGCTCTCTCTCTCTCTCTCTCAGTCCGATCGTTCCCTCTCTCACTCTCTCTCTCTCTCTCAGTCCGATCCTTCCCTCTCTCACACTCTCTCTCTCTCTCAGTCCGATCGTTCCCTCTCTCACTCTCTCTCTCTCTCTCTCTCTCAGTCCGATCGTTCCCTCTCTCTCTCTCTCTCTCTCTCTCAGTCCGATCGTTCCCTCTCTCACACTCTCTCTCTCTCTCTCTCTCAGTCCGATCGTTCCCTCTCTCACGCTCTCTCTCTCTCTCTCTCTCTCAGTCCGATCGTTCCCTCTCTCACTCTCTCTCTCTCTCTCAGTCCGATCGTTCCCTCTCTCACTCTCTTTCTCTCTCTCAGTCCGATCGTTCCCTCTCTCACACTCTCTCTCTCTCTCTCTCTCTCAGTCCGATCGTTCCCTCTCTCACTCTCTCTCTCTCTCTCTCTCTCTCTCTCAGTCCGATCGTTCCCTCTCTCACACTCTCTCTCTCTCTCAGTCTGATCGTTCCCTCTCTCACACTCTCTCTCTCTCTCTCAGTCCGATCGTTCCCTCTCTCACGCTCTCTCACACTCTATCTCTCTCTCAGTCCGATCGTTCCCTCTCTCACGCTCTCTCACACTCTCTCTCTCTCTCAGTCCGATCGTTCCCTCTCTCACTCTCTCTCTCTCTCTCAGTCCGATCGTTCCCTCTCTCACACTCTCTCTCTCTCTCTCTCTCAGTCCGATCGTTCCCTCTCTCTCTCTCTCTCAGTCCGATCGTTCCCTCTCTCACACTCTCTCTCTCTCTCTCAGTCCGATCGTTCCCTCTCTCACTCTCTCTCTCTCTCTCTCAGTCCGATCGTTCCGTCTCTCACACTCTCTCTCTCTCAGTCCGATCGTTCCCTCTCTCACACTCTCTCTCTCTCTCAGTCCGCTCGTTCCCTCTCTCACGCTCTCTCTCTCTCTCTCTCTCTCAGTCCGATCTTTCCCTCTCTCACTCTCTCTCTCTCTCTCTCAGTCCGATCGTTCCGTCTCTCACACTCTCTCTCTCTCTCTCTCAGTCCGATCGTTCCCTCTCTCACGCTCTCTCTCTCTCTCTCTCTCTCTCAGTCCGATCCTTCCCTCTCTCACTCTCTTTCTCTCTCTCAGTCCGATCGTTCCCTCTCTCACACTCTCTCTCTCTCTCTCTCTCAGTCCGATCGTTCCGTCTCTCACACTCTCTCTCTCTCTCTCAGTCCGATCGTTCCCTCTCTCACGCTCTCTCTCTCTCAGTCCGATCGTTCACTCTCTCTCTCTCTCTCTCAGTCCGATCCTTCCCTCTCTCACACTCTCTCTCCCTCTCAGTCCGATCGTTCCCTCTCTCACTCTCTCTCACTCTCTCAGTCCGATCGTTCCCTCTCTCACGCTCTCTCTCTCTCAGTCCGATCGTTCCCTCTCTCACACTCTCTCTCTCTCTCAGACCGATCGTTCCCTCTCTCACACTCTCTCTCTCTCCCTCTCTCTCAATCTATCTCTCTCTCTCAGTACGATCGATCCCTCTCTCACACTCTCTCTCTCTCTCTCTCTCTCAATCTCTCTCTCTCTCTCAGTCCGATCGAACCCTCTCTCACTCTCTCTCTCTCTCTCTCTCTCTCAGTCCGATCGATCCCGCTCTCACACTCTCTCTCTCTCCCTCTCTCAGTCCGATCGTTCCCTCTCTCACACTCTCTCTCTCTCTCTCTCTCAATCTCTCTCTCTCTCTCAGTCCGATCGATCCCTCTCTCACTCTCTCTCTCTCTCTCGCTCTCAGTCTGATCGTTCCCTCTCTCACACTCTCTCTCTCTCTCTCTCTCTCTCTCAGTCCTATCGTTCCCTCTCACTCTCTCTCTCAGTCCGATCGATCCCTCTCTCACGCTCTCTCTCTCTCTCTCTCAGTCCGATCGTTCCCTCTCTCACACTCACTCTCTCTCTCAGTCCGATCGTTCCCTCTCTCACGCTCTCTCTCTCTCTCAGTCCGATCGTTCCCTCTTTCAATCTCTCTCTCTCTCTCAGTCCGATCGATCCCTCTCTGACTCTCTCTCCCTCTCTCAGTCCGATCGATCCCTCTCTCACACACTCTCTCTCTCTCTCTCTCTCAATCTCTCTCTCTCTCTCAGTCCGATCGATCCCTCTCTCACTCTCTCTCTCTCTCTCTCTCTCAGTCCGATCGTTCCCTCTCTCTCTCTCTCTCTCTCAGTCCGATCGTTCCCTCTCTCACGCTCTCTCTCTCTCTCTCTCTCTCAGTCCGATCGTTCCCTCTCTCACACTCTCTCTCTCTCAGTCCGATCGTTCCCTCTCTCACGCTCTCTCTCTCTCTCTCTCAGTCCGATCGTTCCCTCTCACACTCTCTCTCTCTCTCTCAGTCCGATCGATCCCTCTCTCACACTCTCTCTCTCTCTCTCTCTCAGTCCGATCGTTCCCTCTCTCTCTCTCTCCCTCAGTCCGATCGTTCCCTCTCTCACGCTCTCTCTCTCTCTCTCTCTCTCAGTCCGATCGTTCCCTCTCTCACACTCTCCTCTCTTTCTCTCTCAGTCCGATCGTTCCCTCTCTCTCTCTCTCTCTCAGTCCGATCGTTCCCTCTCTCACGCTCTCTCTCTCTCTCTCTCTCTCAGTCCGATCGTTCCCTCTCTCTCGCTCTCTCTCAGTCCGATCGTTCCCTCTCTCACGCTCTCTCTCTCTCTAACTCTCAGTCCGATCGTTCCCTCTCTCACACTCTCTCTCTCTCTCAGTCCGATCGTTCCCTCTCTCTCTCTTTCTCTCTCAGTCCGATCGTTCCCTCTCTCACACTCTCTCTCTCTCTCTCTCTCTCTCTCAGTCCGATCGTTCCCTTGCTCAAGCTCTCTCTCTCTCTGTCCGATCGTTCCCTCTCTCTCTCTCTCTCTCTCAGTCCGATCCTTCCCTCTCTCACACTCTCTCTCTCTCTCAGTCCGATCGTTCCCTCTCTCACTCTCTCTCTCTCTCTCAGTCCGATCGTTCCCTCTCTCACGCTCTCTCTCTCTCAGTCCGATCGTTCCCTCTCTCACAATCTCTCTCTCTCTCTCTCTCAGTCCGATCGTTCCCTCTCTCACACTCTCTCTCTCTCTCAGTCCGATCGTTCCCTCTCTCTCTCTCTCTGTCCGTTCGATCCCTCTCTCACACTCTCTCTCTCAATCCGATCGTTCCCTCTCTCACTCTCTCTCTCTCTCTCAGTCCGATCGTTCCCTCTCTCACTCTCTCTCTCTCTCTCAGTCCGATCGTTCCCTCTCTCACACTCTCTCTCTCTCTGTCCGATCGATCCCTCTCTCACGCTCTCTCTCTCTCTCTCTCAGTCCGATCGTTCCCTCTCTCACGCTCTCTCTCTCTCTCTCAGTCCGATCGTTCCCTCTCTCACACTCTCTCTCTCTCTCAGTCCGATCGTTCCCTCTCTCACGCTCTCTCTCTCTCTCTCTCTCAGTCCGATCGTTCCCTCTCTCACTCTCTCTCTCTCTCTCTCAGTCCGATCGTTCCCTCTCTCACACTCTCTCTCTCTCTCAGTCCGATCTTTCCCTCTCTCACTCTCTCTCTCTCTCTCTCAGTCCGATCGTTCCGTCTCTCACACTCTCTCTCTCTCAGTCCGATCGTTCCCTCTCTCACTCTCTCTCTCTCTCTCAGTCCGATCGTTCCCTCTCTCACACTCTCTCTCTCTCTCTCAGTCCGATCGTTCCCTCTCTCACTCTCTCTCTCTCTCTCTCTCAGTCCGATCGTTCCCTCTCTCTCTCTCTCTCTCTCTCTCAGTCCGATCGTTCCCTCTCTCACTCTCTCTCTCTCTCTCAGTCCGATCCTTCCCTCTCTCACTCTCTTTCTCTCTCTCAGTCCGATCGTTCCCTCTCTCACACTCTCTCTCTCTCTCTCAGTCCGATCGTTCCCTCTCTCACTCTCTCTCTCTCTCTCTCTCTCTCTCAGTCCGATCGTTCCCTCTCTCACACTCTCTCTCTCTCTCTCAGTCCGATCGTTCCCTCTCTCACGCTCTCTCACACTCTCTCTCTCTCTCAGTCCGATCGTTCCCTCTCTCACGCTCTCTCACACTCTCTCTCTCTCTCAGTCCGATTGTTCCCTCTCTCACTCTCTCTCTCTCTCAGTCCGATCGTTCCCTATCTCACACTCTCTCTCTCTCTCTCTCTCAGTCCGATCGTTCCCTCTCTCTCTCTCTCTCTCTCAGTCCGATCGTTCCCTCTCTCACACTCTCTCTCTCTCTCAGTCCGATCGTTCCGTCTCTCACACTCTCTCTCTCTCAGTCCGATCGTTCCCTCTCTCACACTCTCTCTCTCTCTCAGTCCGATCGTTCCCTCTCTCACGCTCTCTCTCTCTCTCTCAGTCCGATCGTTCCCTCTCTCACTCTCTCTCTCTCTCTCTCAGTCCGATCGTTCCGTCTCTCACACTCTCTCTCTCTCTCTCTCAGTCCGATCGTTCCCTCTCTCACGCTCTCTCTCTCTCTCTCTCTCTCTCTCTCAGTCCGATCCTTCCCTCTCTCACTCTCTTTCTCTCTCTCAGTCCGATCGTTCCCTCTCTCACACTCTCTCTCTCTCTCAGTCCGATCGTTCCCTCTCTCACGCTCTCTCTCTCTCTCAGTCCGATCGTTCCCTCTCTCTCTCTCTCTCTCAGTCCGATCCTTCCCTCTCTCACACTCTCTCTCCCTCTCAGTCCGATCGTTCCCTCTCTCACACTCTCTCTCTCTCTCTCAGTCCGATCGTTCCCTCTCTCACGCTCTCTCTCTCTCTCAGTCCGATCGTTCCCTCTCTCTCTCCCTCTCTCAGTCCGATCGTTCCCTCTCTCACACTCTCTCTCTCTATCTCTCTCTCAATCTCTCTCTCTCTCTCAGTCCGATCGATCCCTCTCTCACTCTCTCTCTCTCTCTCGCTCTCAGCCTGATCGTTCCCTCTCTCACACTCTCTCTCTCTCTCTCTCTCTCAGTCCGATCGTTCCCTCTCACTCTCTCTCTCAGTCCGATCGATCCCTCTCTCACGCTCTCTCTCTCTCTCTCTCAGTCCGATCGTTCCCTCTCTCACACTCTCTCTCTCTCTCAGTCCGATCGTTCCCTCTCTCACGCTCTCTCTCTCTCTCAGTCCGATCGTTCCCTCTTTCAATCTCTCTCTCTCTCTCAGTCCGATCGATCCCTCTCTCACTCTCTCTCTCTCTCTCTCTCTCTCTCTCAGTCCGATCGTTCCCTCTCTGACTCTCTCTCCCTCTCTCAGTCCGATCGATCCCTCTCTCTCACTCTCTCTCTCTCTCTCTCACAGTCCGATCGTTCCCTCTCTCTCTCTCTCTCTCTCTCTCAGTCCGATCGTTCCCTCTCTCACGCTCTCTCTCTCTCTCTCTCAGTCCGATCGTTCCCTCTCTCACACTCTCTCTCTCTCAGTCCGATCGTTCCCTCTCTCACGCTCTCTCTCTCTCTCTCTCTCAGTCCGATCGTTCCCTCTCACACTCTCTCTCTCTCTCAGTCCGATCGATCCCTCTCTCACACTCTCTCTCTCTCTCTCTCTCTCAGTCCGATCGTTCCCTCTCTCTCTCTCTCCCTCAGTCCGATCGTTCCCTCTCTCACGCTCTCTCTCTCTCTCTCTCTCTCTCAGTCCGATCGTTCCCTCTCTCACACTCTCCTCTCTTTCTCTCTCAGTCCGATCGTTCCCTCTCTCTCTCTCTCTCTCAGTCCGATCGTTCCCTCTCTCACGCTCTCTCTCTCTCTCTCTCTCTCAGTCCGATCGTTCCCTCTCTCTCGCTCTCTCTCAGTCCGATCGTTCCCTCTCTCACGCTCTCTCTCTCTCTAACTCTCAGTCCGATCGTTCCCTCTCTCACACTCTCTCTCTCTCAGTCCGATCGTTCCCTCTCTCTCTCTCTCTTTCTCTCTCAGTCCGATCGTTCCCTCTCTCACACTCTCTCTCTCTCTCTCTCTCTCTCTCAGTCCGATCGTTCCCTTGCTCAAGCTCTCTCTCTCTCTGTCCGATCGTTCCCTCTCTCTCTCTCTCTCTCAGTCCGATCCTTCCCTCTCTCACACTCTCTCTCTCTCTCAGTCCGATCGTTCCCTCTCTCACTCTCTCTCTCTCTCTCAGTCCGATCGTTCCCTCTCTCACGCTCTCTCTCTCTCAGTCCGATCGTTCCCTCTCTCACAATCTCTCTCTCTCTCTCTCTCAGTCCGATCGTTCCCTCTCTCACACTCTCTCTCTCTCTCAGTCCGATCGTTCCCTCTCTCTCTCTCTCTGTCCGTTCGATCCCTCTCTCACACTCTCTCTCTCAATCCGATCGTTCCCTCTCTCACTCTCTCTCTCTCTCTCAGTCCGATCGTTCCCTCTCTCACTCTCTCTCTCTCTCTCAGTCCGATCGTTCCCTCTCTCACACTCTCTCTCTCTCTGTCCGATCGATCCCTCTCTCACGCTCTCTCTCTCTCTCTCAGTCCGATCCTTCCCTCTCTCACGCTCTCTCTCTCTCTCTCAGTCCGATCGTTCCCTCTCTCACACTCTCTCTCTCTCTCAGTCCGATCGTTCCCTCTCTCACGCTCTCTCTCTCTCTCTCTCTCTCAGTCCGATCGTTCCCTCTCTCACTCTCTCTCTCTCTCTCTCAGTCCGATCGTTCCCTCTCTCACACTCTCTCTCTCTCTCAGTCCGATCGTTCCCTCTCTCACTCTCTCTCTCTCTCTCTCAGTCCGATCGTTCCGTCTCTCACACTCTCTCTCTCTCAGTCCGATCGTTCCCTCTCTCACACTCTCTCTCTCTCTCTCAGTCCAATCGTTCCCTCTCTCACGCTCTCTCTCTCTCTCTCAGTCCGATCGTTCCCTCTCTCACGCTCTCTCTCTCTCTCTCTCTCTCAGTCCGATCGTTCCCTCTCTCACTCTCTCTCTCTCTCTCAGTCCGATCCTTCCCTCTCTCACTCTCTTTCTCTCTCTCAGTCCGATCGTTCCCTCTCTCACACTCTCTCTCTCTCTCTCTCAGTCCGATCGTTCCCTCTCTCACTCTCTCTCTCTCTCTCTCTCTCCCTCTCTCAGTCCGATCGTTCCCTCTCTCACACTCTCTCTCTCTCTCAGTCCGATCGTTCCCTCTCTCACACTCTCTCTCTCTCTCAGTCCGATCGTTCCCTCTCTCACGCTCTCTCACACTCTCTCTCTCTCTCAGTCCGATCGTTCCCTCTCTCACGCTCTCTCACACTCTCTCTCTCTCTCAGTCCGATCGTTCCCTCTCTCACTCTCTCTCTCTCTCAGTCCGATCGTTCCCTCTCTCACACTCTCTCTCTCTCTCTCTCAGTCCGATCGTTCCCTCTCTCTCTCTCTCTCTCTCAGTCCGATCGTTCCCTCTCTCACACTCTCTCTCTCTCTCAGTCCGATCGTTCCCTCTCTCACTCTCTCTCTCTCTCTCTCTCAGTCCGATTGTTCCGTCTCTCACACTCTCTCTCTCTCAGTCCGATTGTTCCCTCTCTCACACTCTCTCTCTCTCTCAGTCCGATCGTTCCCTCTCTCACACTCTCTCTCTCTCTCTCTCGGTCCGATCGTTCCCTCTCTCACACTCTCTCACTCTCTCAGTCCGATCGTTCCCTCTCTCACACTCTCTCTCTCTCTCAGTCCGATCGTTCCCTCTCTCACACTCTCGCTTTCTCTCTCTCTCAGTCCGATCGTTCCCTCTCTCACACTCTCTCTCTCTCTCTCTCTCTCTCTCTGTCTGATCGTTCCCTCTCTCACACTCTCTCTCTCTCTCAGTCCGATCGTTCCCTCTCTCACACTCTATCTCTCTCTCAGTCCGATCGTTCCCTCTCTCACTCTCTCTCTCAGTCCGATCGTTCCCTCTCTCACACTCTCTCTCTCTCTCAGTCCGATCGTTCCCTCTCTCTCTCTCTCTCTCTCTCTCTCTCAGTCCGATCGTTCCCTCTCTCACACTCTCTCTCTCTCTCTCTCAGTCCGATCGTTCCCTCTCTCACGCTCTCTCTCTCTCTCTCTCTCTCAGTCCGATCGTTCCCTCTCTCACACTCTCTCTCTCTCTCAGTCCGATCGTTCCCTCTCTCACACTCTCTCTCTCAGTCCGATCGTTCCCTCTCTCACTCACTCTCTCTCTCAGTCCGATCGTTCCCTCTCTCACACTCTCTCTCTCTCTCTCTCTCTCAGTCCGATCGTTCCCTCTCTCACACTCTCTCTCTCTCTCAGTCCGATCGTTCGCTCTCTCACACTCTCTCTCTCTCTCTCTCTCTCAGTCCGATCGTTCCCTCACTCACTCTCTCTCTCTCTCTCTCAGTCCGATCGTTCCCTCACTCACGCTCTCTCTCTCTCTCTCTCTCAGTCCGATCGTTCCCTCTCTCACACTCTCTCTCTCTCTCAGTCCGATCGTTCCCTCTCTCACGCTCTCTCTCTCTCTCTCTCAGTCCGATCGTTCCCTCTCTCACTCTCTCTCTCTCAGTCCGATCGTTCCCTCTCTCACGCTCTCTCTCTCTCTCAGTCCGATCGTTCCCTCTCTCACTCTCTCTCTCAGTCCGATCGTTCCCTCTCTCTCTCTCTCTCTCAGTCCGATCGTTCCCTCTCTCTCTCTCTCTCTCTCTCAGTCCGATCGTTCCCTCTCCCACTCTCTCTCTCTCTCTCAGTCCGATCGTTCCCTCTCTCACACTCTCTCTCTCTCTCAGACCGATCGTTCCCTCTCTCACACTCTCTCTCTCTCTCTCTCTCTCTCTCTCTCAGTCCGATCGTTCCCTCTCTCACACTCTCTCTCTCTCTCTCTCTCAGTCTGATCGTTCCCTCTCTCACACTCTCTCTCTCTCTCAGTCCGATCGTTCCCTCTCTCACACTCTCTCTCTCTCTCAGTCCGATCGTTCCCTCTCTCACTCTCTCTCTCTCTCTCTCAGTCCGATCGTTCCCTCTCTCACACTCTCTCTCAGTCCGATCGTTCCCTCTCTCTCTCTCAGTCCGATCGTTCCCTCTCTCACACTCTCTCTCTCTCTCTCTCTCAGTCCGATCGTTCCCTCTCTCACGCTCTCTCTCTCTCTCTCTCTCTCTCAGTCCGATCGTTCCCTCTCTCACACTCTCTCTCTCTCTCAGTCCGATCGTTCCCTCTCTCACACTCTCTCTCTCTCTCAGTCCGATCGTTCCCTCTCTCACTCTCTCTCTCTCTCAGTCCGATCGTTCCCTCTCTCACACTCTCTCTCTCTCTCTCAGTCCGATCGTTCCCTCTCTCACACTCTCTCTCTCTCTCAGTCCGATCGTTCCCTCTCTCACACTCTCTCTCTCTCTCTCTCTCTCAGTCCGATCGTTCCCTCACTCACGCTCTCTCTCTCTCTCTCAGTCCGATCGTTCCCTCTCTCACACTCTCTCTCTCTCTCAGTCCGATCGTTCCCTCTCTCACGCTCTCTCTCTCTCTCAGTCCGATCGTTCCCTCTCTCACTCTCTCTCTCTCTCAGTCCGATCGTTCCCTCTCTCACGCTCTCTCTCTCTCTCTCTCTCTCTCAGTCCGATCGTTCCCTCTCTCACTCTCTCTCTCAGTCCGATCGTTCCCTCTCTCACTCTCTCTCTCTCTCAGTCCGATCGTTCCCTCTCTCTCTCTCTCTCTCTCTCTCAGTCCGATCGTTCCCTCTCTCACTCTCTCTCTCTCTCAGTCCGATCGTTCCCTCTCTCACACTCTCTCTCTCTCTCTCAGTCCGATCGTTCCCTCTCTCACACTCTCTCTCTCTCTCAGTCCGATCGTTCCATCTCTCACACTCTCTCTCTCTCTGTCCGATCGATCCCTCTCTCACACTCTCTCTCTCTCTGTCCGATCGTTCCCTCTCTCACGCTCTCTCTCTCTCTCTCTCAGTCCGATCATTCCCTCTCTCACGCTCTCTCTCTCTCTCTCTCTCAGTCCGATCGTTCCCTCTCTCACGCTCTCTCTCTCTCTCTCTCTCTCTCTCAGTCCGATCGTTCCCTCTCTCAAACTCTCTCTCTCTCTCAGTCCGATCGTTCCCTCTCTCACACTCTCTCTCTCTCTCTCTCTCTCAGTCCGATCGTTCCCTCTCTCTCTCTCTCTCTCAGTCCGATCGTTCCCTCTCTCACGCTCTCTCTCTCTCTCTCTCTCTGTCCGATCGTTCCCTCTCTCACACTCACTCTCTCTCTCTCTCTCAGTCCGATCGTTCCCTCTCTCACGTTCTCTATCTCACTCTCTCTCAGTCCGATCTTTCCCTCTCTCACACTCTCTCTCTCTCTCAGTCCGATCGTTCCCTCTCTCTCTCTCTCTCTCTCTCAGTCCGATCGTTCCCTCTCTCTCTCTCTCTCTCTCTCAGTCCGATCGTTCCCTCTCTCTCTCTCTCTCTCTCTCTCTCAGTCCGATCGTTCCCTCTCTCTCTCTCTCTCTCTCTCTCTCAGTCCTATCGATCCCTCTCTCACACTCTCTCTCTCTCTCAGTCCGATCGTTCCCTCTCTCTCTCTCTCTCTCTCTCTCTCAGTCCGATCGTTCCCTCTCTCTCTCTCTCTCTCTCTCTCTCTCTCTCAGTCCGATCGTTCCCTCTCTCACTCTCTCCCTCTCTCTCAGTCCGATCGTTCCCTCTCTCACTCTCTCACTCTCTCTCTCTCTCTCTCAGTCCGATCTTTCCCTCTCTCACTGTCTCTCTCTCTCTGTCAGATCGTTCCCTCTCTCACTCTCTCTCTCTCTCAGTCCGATCGTTCCCTCTCTCTCTCTCTCTTTCTCTCTCTCAGTCCGATCGTTCCCTCTCTCACACTCTCTCTCTCTCTCTCTCAGTCCGATCGTTCCCTCTTTCACACTCTCTCTCTCTCTCAGTCCGATCGTTCCCTCTCTCACTCTCTCATTCTCTCTCTCAGTCCGATCGTTCCCTCTCTCAAACTCTCTCTCTCTCAGTCCGATCGTTCCCTCTCTCACACTCTCTCTCTCTCTCTCTCAGTCCGATCGTTCCCTCTCTCACACTCTCTCTCTCTCTCAGTCCGATCGTTCCCTCTCTCACGCTCTCTCTCTCTCTCTCAGTCCGATCGTTCCTTCTCTCTCTCTCTCTCAGTCCGATCGTTCCCTCTCTCACACTCTCTCTCTCTCTCAGTCCGATCGTTCCCTCTCTCACACTCTCTCTCTCTCAGTCCGATCGTTCCCTCTCTCTCTCTCTCTCAGTCCGATCGTTCCCTCTCTCACTCTCTCTCTCTCTCTCAGTCCGATCGTTCCCTCTCTCACACTCTCTCTCTCTCAGTCCGATCGTTCCCTCTCTCTCTCTCTCTCTCAGTCCGATCGTTCCCTCTCTCACTCTCTCTCTCTCTCTCAGTCCGATCGTTCCCTCTCTCACACTCTCTCTCTCTCAGTCCGATCGTTCCCCCTCTCTCTCTCTCAGTCCGATCGTTCCCTCTCTCACACTCTCTCTCTCTCAGTCCGATCGTTCCCTCTCTCTCTCTCTCTCTCTCTCTCTGTCCGATCGATCCCTCTCTCTCTCTCTCTCTCTCTCTGTCCGATCGATCCCTCTCTCACTCTCTCTCTCTCTCCCTGTCCGATCGATCCCTCTCTCTCTCTCTCAGTCCGATCGATCCCTCTCTCACTCTCTCTCTCTCTCTGTCGAATCGTTCCCTCTCTCACTCTCTCTCTCTCTGTCCGATCGATCCCTCTCTCACTCTCTCTCTCTCTCTCTGTCCGATCGATCCCTCTCTCTCTCTCTCTGTCCGATCGATCCCTCTCTCACACTCTCTCTCTCTCTCTCTCAGTCCGATCGATCCCTCTCTCACTCTCTCTCTCTCTCTCTCTCTCTCTGTCCGATCGATCCCTCTCTCACTCTCTCTCTCTCTCTCTCTCTCAGTCCGATCGTTCGCTCTCTCACTCTCTCTCTCTCTCAGTCCAATCGATCCCTCTCTCACTCTCTCTCTCTCTCTCTGTCCGATCGTTCACTGTCTCACACTCTCTCTCTCCCTCAGTCCAATCGTTCCCTCTCTCACGCTCTCTCTCTCTCTCTCTCAGTCTGATCGTTCCCTCTCTCACGCTCTCTCTCTCTCTCTCTCTCTCAGTCTGATCGTTCCGTCTCTCACACTCTCTCTCTCTCTCTCAGTCCGATCGTTCCCTCTCTCACACTCTCTCTCTCTCTCTCAGTCCGATCGTTCCCTCTCTCACGCTCTCTCTCTCTCAGTCCGATCGTACCCTCTCTCACACACTCTCTCTCTCTCTCTCAGTCTGATCGTTCCCTCTCTCACACTCTCTCTCTCTCTCTCTCAGTCTGATCGTTCCCTCTCTCACGCTCTCTCTCTCTCTCTCCCCCTCTCAGTCCGATCGATCCCTCTCTCACACTCTCTCTCTCTCTGTCTGTTCGTTCCCTCTCTCACACTCTCTCTCTCTCTCTGTCTGATCGTTCCCTCTCTCACACTCTCTCTCTCTCTCTCTCCGTCCAATCGTTCCCTCTCTCACACTCGCTCTCTCTCTCAGTCCGATCGTTCCCTCTCTCACACTCTCTCTCTCTCTCAGTCCGATCGTTCCATCTCTCACACTCTCTCTCTCTCTGTCCGATCGATCCCTCTCTCACACTCTCTCTCTCTCTGTCCGATCGTTCCCTCTCTCACGCTCTCTCTCTCTCTCTCTCTCAGTCCGATCGTTCCCTCTCTCACGCTCTCTCTCTCTCTCTCTCTCAGTCCGATCGTTCCCTCTCTCACGCTCTCTCTCTCTCTCTCTCTCTCTCAGTCCGATCGTTCCCTCTCTCAAACTCTCTCTCTCTCTCAGTCCGATCGTTCCCTCTCTCACACTCTCTCTCTCTCTCTCTCTCTCTCAGTCCGATCGTTCCCTCTCTCTCTCTCTCTCTCAGTCCGATCGTTCCCTCTCTCACGCTCTCTCTCTCTCTCTCTCTCTCTGTCCGATCGTTCCCTCTCTCACACTCACTCTCTCTCTCTCTCTCAGTCCGATCGTTCCCTCTCTCACGCTCTCTATCTCACTCTCTCTCAGTCCGATCGTTCCCTCTCTCACACTCTCTCTCTCTCTCAGTCCGATCGTTCCCTCTCTCTCTCTCTCGCTCTCTCAGTCCGATCGTTCCCTCTCTCTCTCTCTCTCTCTCTCTCTCAGTCCGATCGTTCCCTCTCTCTCTCTCTCTCTCTCTCTCTCAGTCCTATCGATCCCTCTCTCACACTCTCTCTCTCTCTCAGTCCGATCGTTCCCTCTCTCACTCTTTCTCTCTCTCTCACTCCGATCATTGCCTCTCTCACTCTCTCCCTCTCTCTCAGTCCGATCGTTCCCTCTCTCACTCTCTCTCTCTCTCTCTCAGTCCGATCGTTCCCTCTCTCACTGTCTCTCTCTCTCTGTCAGATCGTTCCCTCTCTCACTCTCTCTCTCTCTCAGTCCGATCGTTCCCTCTCTCTCTCTCTCTTTCTCTCTCTCAGTCCGATCGTTCCCTCTCTCACACTCTCTCTCTCTCTCTCTCAGTCCGATCGTTCCCTCTTTCACACTCTCTCTCTCTCTCAGTCCGATCGTTCCCTCTCTCACTCTCTCTTTCTCTCTCTCAGTCCGATCGTTCCCTCTCTCTCTCTCTCTCTCTCTCTCAGTCCGATCGTTCCCTCTCTCACACTCTCTCTCTCTCTCTCTCAGTCCGATCGTTCCCTCTCTCACGCTCTCTCTCTCTCTCAGTCCGATCGTTCCTTCTCTCTCTCTCTCTCAGTCCGATCGTTCCCTCTCTCACACTCTCTCTCTCTCTCAGTCCGATCGTTCCCTCTCTCACTCTCTCTCTCTCTCTCAGTCCGATCGTTCCCTCTCTCACACTCTCTCTCTCTCAGTCCGATCGTTCCCTCTCTCTCTCTCTCTCTCAGTCCGATCGTTCCCTCTCTCACTCTCTCTCTCTCAGTCCGATCGTTCCCTCTCTCACACTCTCTCTCTCTCAGTCCGATCGTTCCCTCTCTCTCTCTCTCTCAGTCCGATCGTTCCCTCTCTCACACTCTCTCTCTCTCAGTCCGATCGTTCCCTCTCTCTCTCTCTCTCTCTCTCTCTGTCCGATCGATCCCTCTCTCTCTCTCTCTCTCTCTCTGTCCGATCGATCCCTCTCTCACTCTCTCTCTCTCTCCCTGTCCGATCGATCCCTCTCTCTCTCTCTCAATCCGATCGATCCCTCTCTCACTCTCTCTCTCTCTCTGTCGAATCGTTCCTCTCTCACTCTCTCTCTCTCTGTCCGATCGATCCCTCTCTCACTCTCTCTCTCTCTCTCTGTCCGATCGATCCCTCTCTCTCTCTCTCTGTCCGATCGATCCCTCTCTCACACTCTCTCTCTCTCTCTCTCTCAGTCCGATCGATCCCTCTCTCACTCTCTCTCTCTCTCTCTCTCTCTGTCCGATCGATCCCTCTCTCACTCTCTCTCTCTCTCTCTCTCAGTCCGATCGTTCGCTCTCTCACTCTCTCTCTCTCTCAGTCCAATCGATCCCTCTCTCACTCTCTCTCTCTCTCTCTGTCCGATCGTTCACTCTCTCACACTCTCTCTCTCCCTCAGTCCAATCGTTCCCTCTCTCACGCTCTCTCTCTCTCTCTCTCAGTCTGATCGTTCCCTCTCTCACGTTCTCTCTCTCTCTCTCTCTCTCAGTCTGATCGTTCCCTCTCTCACACTCTCTCTCTCTCTCTCAGTCCGATCGTTCCCTCTCTCACACTCTCTCTCTCTCTCTCAGTCCGATCGTTCCCTCTCTCACGCTCTCTCTCTCTCAGTCCGATCGTACCCTCTCTCACACACTCTCTCTCTCTCTCTCAGTCTGATCGTTCCCTCTCTCACACTCTCTCTCTCTCTCTCTCTCAGTCTGATCGTTCCCTCTCTCACGCTCTCTCTCTCTCTCTCCCCCTCTCAGTCCGATCGATCCCTCTCTCACACTCTCTCTCTCTCTGTCTGTTCGTTCCCTCTCTCACACTCTCTCTCTCTCTCTGTCTGATCGTTCCCTCTCTCACACTCTCTCTCTCTCTCTCCGTCCAATCGTTCCCTCTCTCACACTCGCTCTCTCTCTCAGTCCAATCGTTCCCTCTCTCACGCTCTCTCTCTCTCTCTCCCCCTCTCAGTCTGATCGTTCCCTCTCTCACACTCTCTCTCTCTCTCAGTCTGATCGTTCCCTCTCTCACACTCTCTCTCTCTCTCAGTCTGATCGTTCCCTCTCTCACACTCTCTCTCTCTCTCTCTCTCTCAGTCTGATCGCTCCCTCTCTCACACTCTCTCTCTCTCTCTCTCTCTCAGTCTGATCGTTCCCTCTCTCACACTCTCTCTCTCTCTCTCTCAGTCCGATCGTTCCCTCTCACACTCTCTCTCTCTCTCTCTCTCTCTCTCTCAGTCCGATCGTTCCCTCTCTCATTCTCTCTCTCTCTCTTTCTCAGTCCGATTGTTCCCTCCCTCACACACCCAATCTCTATCAGTCCGATCGTTCCCTCTCTCATATTGTCTCTCTCTCTCTCTCTTTCTTAGTTGGATTGTTCCCTCTCTCACACTCTCTCTCTCTCTTTCTCAGTTGGATTGTTCCCCCTCTCAACTCACTCTCTCTCAGACCGTTCCTTTCCTCTCTCACACTCTCTCTCTCAGTCTGACCGTTCCCTCTCTCACACTCTCTCTCTCTCCCTCTCAGTCCGATCGTTCCCTCTCTCATACTCTCACTCACTCAGTCTGATCTTTCACTCTCTCACTCTCTCTCTCTCTCTCTTTCTCTCCATCCGATTGTTCCCTCCCTCACACTCCCTATCTCTCTCAATCCAATCGTTCCCTCTCTCACACTCTCTCTCTCTCTCACTCTCTATGTCTGATTGTTCCCTCTCCCACACCCTCTCTCTCTTTCTCAGTCGGATTGTTCCCTCTCTCACACTCCCTCTCTCGAACGGTCTGAACGTTCCCCCTCTCAACTCACTCTCTCTCATTCCGACCGTTCCTCTCTCACAATCTGTATCTCTCTCACACTCTCTTTCTTTCTCAGTCCGATCGTTCCCTCTCTCAGACTGTCTCTCTCTCTCTGTCCAATTGTTCCCTCTCTCACAATCTGTCTCTCTCTCTCTCTCTCTCTCAGTCCGATCGATCCCTCTCTCACACTCTCTCTCTCTCTCAGTCCGATCGTTCCCTCTCTCACTCTTTCTCTCTCTCTCACTCCGATCGTTCCCTCTCTCACTCTCTCCCTCTCTCTCAGTCCGATCGTTCCCTCTCTCACACTCTCTCTCTCT